>NC_074670.1:67123652-67313652 GCF_029448725.1 Salvelinus fontinalis
AACTACCTCTTTCCCTAATATATTTATTTATTTATTTATTTTGCTCCTTTGCACCCCGTTATTTCTATCTCTACTTTGCACATTCTTCCACTGCAAATCAACCATTCCAGTGTTTTACTTGCTATATTGTATTTACTTTGCCACCATGGCCTTTTTTTGCCTTCACCTCCCTTATCTCACCTCATTTGCTCACATTGTATATAGACTTACTTTTCTACTGTATTATTGACTGTATGTTTGTTTTACTCCATGTGTAACTCTGTGTTGTTGTATGTGTCGAACTGCTTTCCTTCATCTTGGCCAGGTCGCAATTGTAAATGAGAACGTTTTCTCAACTTGCCTACCTGGTTAAATAAAGGTGAAATAAAATAAAAAATAAAAATGATATTGCATGGCCCCATGTCACAAGGATCAGTTCCTGGAAACGGAATATGTCCTAGTTCAAATCACAAAATGCATTCATTAATTTTGGACATCATTTAAATCCACCCCCAATATCTTTGGACACATTAGCTAGTTTAGTAATAGTGTGGATGATAAAGTAGCCCCATCTATGGCTTTACCCTTTCTTGATAATTTGCCTGTCAGCATTATAACGCCTATTGAGTCTGACCCCTAACAGAATAAACTGCCCAGGAGTCAATGGAACTGGGTAAACATGTGGGCAAAAAATAATTGCAATAAAAAAATACTGGTTATTTCATAAATCAGGTAATCAATTAAGTTGCATTTGGTATTCATGGGCTGCTTACTTGAACTGTACTTTGAGTTATAGCCTCTAACAGTGTGTCTGTATTTCAGTGAGATTGTGTCCGTGTGCTTTTCTTACTATGAGTGTGGGTAAATTTGCTTTTATGTGAGTGTGTATGTGTTGTGTACATTAATGTGTGTGTGTGTGTGTGTGTGTGTACATGTGTTTTTTTTATGTGAGAGATGGAGGAGCGAGGGAGATGTGTGTGTATCTGCCTGTATGTGATAAAGAGCTGTAAAGTCACTAATAGCCCATTTCTACCTCTGCACGTCAGAGCCCTCTCATATATAGGTGTCCATTAGCGCACCTCTGTCATTGTTAAGAGCAGGAAACGGGAGTACACATTAGCTGAAAGCTAACTCATATGACATTAGTGCAGAGAATTTACCCCTTTACTTCAGTGAGGTCTCCAATCCTAGCTGCCAGTATATACAGTGCATTCGGAAAGTATTCAGACCCCTTTACTTTTTTCACATTTTGTTACATTACAGCCTTATTCTAAAATGGATGGATTTTTTTCCACCTTATCTATCTACGCATAATACCCCGTAATGACAAAGGAAAAACAGGTTTTTAGAAATTTTTGCAAATTATTCAAACTGAAAACGGAAATATCATTTACATAAGTATTCAGACGCTTTACTCAGTACTTTGTTGAATCACCGTTGGCAGGGATTACAGCCTTGAGTCTTCTTGAATATGTCAATACAATACAAGCTTGGCACACCTGTTTTTGGGGAGTTTCTCACATTCTTCTCTGCAGATCCTCTCAAGCTTTGTCAGGTTGGATGGGGAGCAAAGCTGCACAGCTATTTTCTGGTCTCTCCAGAGATGTTCGATTGGGTTCAAGTCTGGGCTCAAGGACATTCAGAGACGTGTCCCGAAGCCACTCCTGTCTTGGCTGAGTGTTAAGGTTTGTTGTCCTGTTGGAAGGTGAACCTTCACCCCCAGTCTCTGGAGCCAGTTTTCATCAAGGATCTCTCTGTACTTTGCTCTGTTCATCTTTGTCTCGATCCTGACTAGTCTCCCAGTCCTGCCTCAGATAAACATCCCCACAGCATGATGCTGCCACCCCCATTTCTCACGTAGGGATGGTGCCAGGTTTCCTCCAAACGTGATAATTGTCATCTTGGTTTCATCAGACAGGATAATCTTGTTTCTCATGAGTCCTTTAGGTGCCTTTTGGCAAACTCCAAGTGGGCTGACGTGTCTTTTACTGAGGTGTGGCTTCCGTCTGGCCAATTTACCATAAAGGCCTGATTGGTGGAGTGCTGCAGAGATGGTTGTCTATCTGGAAGGTTCTCCCATCTCCACAAAAGAACTCTGGAGCTCTGTCATAGTGACCATCGGGTTCTTGGTCACCTCCCTGACCAATGCCCTTCTCCCCCTATTGCTCAGTTTGGCCGGGCGGCCATTTCTAGGAAGAGTCTTGGGGGTTCCAAACTTCTTCCATTTAAGAATGATGGAGACCACTGTGTACTTGGAAACCTTCAATGCTGCAGGCGTTTTTTGGTACACCTCCGCAGATCTGTGCCTCGACACAATCCTGTCTTGGATCTCTACAGACAACTCCTTCGACCTCATGGCTTGCTTTTTGCTCTGACATGCACTGTCAACTGTGGAACTTTAAATAGACACGTGTGCCTTTCCAAATCATGTCCAATCGATTAAGTTTACCACAGGTGGACTCCAAGTTGTAGAAACATCTCAAGGTTGATCAATGGAAACAAGATGCACCTGAGCTCAATTTCGAGTCTCTTAGCAAAGGCTCTGAATACTTATGTAAATAAGGTATTTCAGTTTTTTTCCCACCCATTTTAGAATAAGGCTGTAACGTAACAAAATATGGAAAAAGTTAATAGGTCTGAATATTTTCCGAATGCACTGTACCTCACCATGAAGAAGAGGACGAGAGAAATAACATGTATTAATCTAAACAAATGACTCAGTGAACACTGTGTAAACCAGCTCCGTGAGCCGATTTCATATCAGTAATGATATTATCATGAGCTAATAGGCGTGTTTATCAAGGGTAAACTTTTGGGGACAAGTCAAGTGCAGAATAGACGAAAGCAGCAGTGGCAGAGATGTATCAGTCTTCCGAGGATGGAAAAGAATGCTGCTGCCATTCTTAATGTGTTCTGGGAGAATTGGGTGTCAGTGCTGCAATCTGTAAGCCTAGCGTACACTCTCACGTTGACACTCACACTTTGACTTTGTTTAATATAATCCAATTTCTCAGACGTTCCAATTAAAGGATGGAAAGTGAGGGAACTGAGTGAACCCATTGCCTAAAAAAACATTGTTTTTTTTCTCCCCTAGGGAGTTAATTGCACGTGAATCCACAATTCCTTCACTACAGTCCCATATTGCAGAACCGCCCCGCTTGTACTCTAAATATTATATAAGGAACCTAAGTAACAATTGTTGTTCTTTTGCACATCAACTATTCATGTTCGCTAAGTGAGGTGCACCCAGGGAGAGAAACGAAAAAGAACCCCACCGGAAGTCTTTACCCTATTTTAGTGTATTGAAGGCAACGTGCAGTCTCAGTTTATGCTTTAACAACCTTTCCAGAGCAAGACAAAGGGTCTAACTTAGAAGTCCTTATTAACTGATGAGAGGAGTTTTCATGCTATTGGTCCAGCTTCATTATTAAGTAACTGTTTTCCTCCCCTCGGGCCACAATGAGACTGTATGAGAAACACATCTACAGTAGCGCATGACAGCAGCTTTCAGACGAAGCAAAACTCAAGCACGATTTTGAACAGTAAACCCTGAAAATCGCTCCAGACCAGACACACAAAAGACAGCGGACATCATTGATGTTCCGCTTCCCCCTGCTTTAGAACTAAATCCATCATACATTGTGTTTTTGTTTTTTTCCACCCACCAACAAATCGACCGCGTCTGAGTCTGGTAACCTGTATATACAGGAGCTGACCTTGCTTAGCTGTGAGGGAATTACCATGTTTAAGGCCTTCTGATACAGTCATCTTCAAACAAGAAAAATATGACATGAACTATTGATACATTTCTCACTCAGTGTGTACATTTTCACCATATCCCACTTCTTTGGTTTACTTGTTTTTGCTGTTATTCTTGTTGTTGTTGTGTTCCAAGGCCAACCTTTGAACCGCAATGCGCACCAGTGTATAAACTGAGTGCACAAAACATTAAGAACACCTTCCTAATATTGAGTTGCACCCCCTTTTGCCCTCAGAACAGCCTCAATTTGTTGGGGCATGGGCTCTACAAGGTATCAAAAGCGTTCCACAGGGATGCTGGCCGATGTTGACTCCAAAGTTTCCCACAGTTGTGTCAAGTTGGCTAGATGTTCTTTGGGTGGTGGACCGTTCTTGATACACACGTGAAACTGTTGAGTGTGAAAACCCCAGCAACGTTGCAGTTCTTGACACAAACTGGTGCACCTTGCACCTACTACCATACTCCGTTCAAAGGAACTTAAATATTCTGTCTTGCCTATGCACCCTCTGAATGGCACATGCATAGAATCCATGTCTCAATTGTCTCAAGACTTAAAAATCCTTCTTTAATCAATAAGGGATCATAGCTTTCACCTGGATTCACCTGGTCAGTCTATATCATGTAAAGAGCATGACAAAATAGGTATTAGGGGCTTGTATACCATATGCATAATATGTAAATAAATGTGATATAATGTGTACGTTTACTATTCACCAGTGGCGGTCAGTGCCGTTTAAGATGAGGGTGGACCATTTTTTTCATGAGCATGGCCTTATTTCTATTACAGCATATTGGATGACTCTCATTCATATTCTTTTCAACCAGCTCAATGTAACAGCGATAGGTTTAGGCTACTACATGAATCTCAATTTTTCCCTATACCCATCATGAGGTTGCTACTACCTAGCCTATGAATGAAAGTTTACAACGTAGGTGCACACAGGTCGAGAGACACATTTCAGGTGTCAGACAGTGACATTCTCTAGCCTGATATAGGGTGTAATCATTAGTACAACAGTTGCAAATAAGAGTTTCTATTGGACAAATTCAGGTATGTCTATCCCTGTTTTGTTCCGTTTGCATCTGTTTAATAAATGTTTTTCGAAATGAATACACCCCTGATCCCACGTAAACACAGTTCACTCTCATAACAGCCATGTTGTATTCCTGCTCTTCGATTGTGGACTTCAATGCACACCACATCAGCTGTATGTGACCAAGCAAAAATACCTTTCCAAGCCAAACCGTTACACAGAGCCTACATCATTGTCACCCAAAACTGTTCAATTATTGTCTTTCTCTCTCTGTGAGTCAACTACTCACCACATTTTATACAGTGCGGTACTAGCTGTCTGTAGCTAATGCTATCACTACTAGATTCATTATGTGACCCTTTGATTGGGTGGACAACATGCCAGTTCATGCTGCAAGTGCTCTGATAGGTTGGAGGACGTCCTCTGGAAGTTGTCATAATTACTGTGTACGTCTATGGAAGGGGGTGAGAGCCATGAACCTCTTAGGTTTTGCTTTGAAGTCAATGTACTCAGAGGAGGACAGATGCTAGCTGTCCTCCGGCTACACCATGGTGCTACCCTACAGAGTGCTGTTGAGGCTACTGTAGACCTTTGCAAAACAGTGTGTTTTAAACAGTTATTTTGGTGACATGGGATTATATTTAGTATAGTTTTATCTAAAAAGGATACATATTTTTATGTTTTACAATTTACATTTTTATGAAATTCACTGAGGAGGATGGTCCTCCCCTTCCTCTTCTGAGGAGCCTCCACTGCTATACACACATGCACGAATAGAGGCACAAACACGCAGACATGCTTTCTCTCTCACAAACACACACACACACACACACACGAAAAGTAATGTGGGCACTCACATAAACACATACACACAATTTTTCTCTCTCACAGTATTCTCACACATTCTCACACACACACACACACACCGTAGACCTAACAAAAGAGCGCTGGGAGATGAATCAGAGACTAATAACCTTCACTGACAGGTATAATTCTATCAGGGTAGAATCAGCGATAGCAATTAGACGGTCTTTGGGTGTGGGGATCCTAACTGGGGTCAATTAGAGAGGCTGGGACCATCGCTGACTCCCACTACATCCCTCTGTCTGTCACTAGTGGAGCACTCCATTCTTAATTACATAGTATAAATGTATCTCACATTGGCTTACTCCCTCCCTCTGTCTCTATAGACCACCCCTGATAATGGGTTTTCTGCCCTACTGCTTGCCCCAAACTACTTTTCCCATGACCCGCAGGAAAGTTCCCTTTTTTATTTTCAAATAAACTCTTACAATAACTGATAACCCTTTCTCTTTCATGATAAGAACCTTATTCCCAACCGACTACCCTATATGGTGCTATCCATATGTGTTGAGAAAGCTAATCACCTTGTATGAGAAGACAGTGGGACGTACGTACCACTGGGATGTCATTATCTGATCTGAGCGTGAGCACCGACAATTACCAGAGGAACTGGTCTTCACACGCTTTCTTCCCTAAATATGAACCCATCTGTGCTTGGCAGGGAGTATTGTGTGATGTTGTTCACACTTCACCACACAGTGTATAATGCAATGCTCATTTAAAGTTTATGATTGGGGATGTGCCTTTCATGAAGCCCATCACAGAGCCTCGATGGTAGCCCCTGGGTTAAACTGCATTACAGTGTGGTTGCATGTCAGGATAGAGGGGGATTAGATATGTCAAATGACATGGTCTTGACAATGGGATCTCTAACCCAGCACATCCCTCAAATGTGTCATTTTACGGCTGAAGGATGATGGTGTTCAGGAGATGGTGTTCATATCATGGTGTTCAGGTGATGGTGTTCAGATCATAGTGTTCAGGTGATGGTGTTTAGATCATTGTGTTCAGATCATGGTGTTCAGGGGAAGGGGTTCAGGTGATGGGGTTCAGGTGATGTGTTCAGACCATGGTGTTCAGACCATGGTGTTCAGATCATGGTGTTCAGGTGATGGTTTTCAGGTGATGGGGTTCAGGTGATGTGGTTCAGGTGATGGTGTTCAGGTGATGGTGTTCAGGTGATGGTTTTCAAGTGATGTGGTTCATGTGATGGTGTTCAGGTGATGGCGTTCAGGTCATGGTGTTCAGGTGATGGTGTTTAGATCATTGTGTTCAGATCATGGTGTTCAGATCATGGTGTTCAGGTGATGGGGTTCAGGTGATGGGGTCCAGGTGATGGGGTTCAGGTGATGTGTTCAGACCATGGTGTTCAGACCATGGTGTTCAGGTGATGGTGTTCAGGTGATGGTGTTCAGGTGATGGTGTTCAGGTGATGGTGTTCCGATAATGGGGTTCAGGTGATGGGGTTCATGTGATGGGGTTCAGGTGATGGGGTTCAGATCATAGTGTTCAGATCATGGTCTTCAGGTGATGGTGTTCAGGAGATGGTGTTCAGGAGATGGTGTTCAGATCATGGTTTTCAGGTGATGGTGTTCAGGAGATGGTGTTCAGATCATGATGTTCAGGTGATGGTGTTCAGACTATGGTGTTCAGGTGATGGTGTTCAGGAGATGGTGTTCAGATCATGGTGTTCAGGTGATGCGGTGTGTTTATTGTTCACCTGCCAGCCTTAAACTAAAGAGTTGGCGTGCATCACCAGGTAACTAGTAAGGAAGAAGTAATTGCACACGTGGGGATAGGTAGGGGTTTGTGTGTGTGCAAGCTGTATGGACGTGTGTGTAAAATAACTGTGTGTGTGTGTAAAATAACTGTGTGTGTGTGTGTGTGTGTGTGTGTGTGTGTGTGTGTGTGTGTGTGTGTGTGTGTGTGTGTGTGTGTGTGTGTGTGTGTGTGTGTGTGTGTGTGTGTGTGTGTGTGTGTGTGTGTGTGTGTGTGAGTGAGGAGTCTATATGTGTGTGTAAGAGAGAGTGTGTGTTTGTGTGCACTCGCAAGCACAAGTGTGTGTGTGTGGTTTGTTATCTGTTTGTGTGCAGCTGTGTGTGATTGTGTGCAGAGAGCTGTACATTTCAGAACTCCTTGGAGAGTGAAGTTGGCACAGGTGTCAAAAAAGTGTTTAATTAGCAAACAAACAAACAAACAAGCCAACTAGCTCAACTTAGCAGTAATGGAGTTCCTCAAGGAGAGAAGGCTATGACAGAAGGCAACCGTCACCAGTTGAAGCATTTTAAAGGTGATATAGAGAATGATAAGGGAAAATTAGGAACATTTTGAAGAGCGCTATTGGTTCTATGTAAACTACAGCTTGATTTGCATTGAATAGTAGATATTTCATCTTATTTTTTATTGTCATTTTATTGAACAATGTGGTTACAAAAAATTATATCACAACATAAATATCTGACTAAATGTTAAAGCCAACATGGTGTATAAAAAGAGATACAACGCTAAACAGAGGCCTTTGCCTCTTCACAACAAATTAATTCAACGAAAACATCTGTGTGTGTTAGGTTGCCAACTGATGTATTTCAGCACACTTTCATAAGAGCGAAAAATTATTATATCAAAAATAAACTCAATGTACCCAGAGGAGAATGTTACAGAAATAACCTCAAAGCTCTCACAACTATGTACGGAACTATGTTCAGCCCCACCCATTCTGACCGCTCAAACAAACTAGGTCAAATAGGCTGTCTAAAACTAATAATGCATCTTCCTTAATTGCCCTTACTGTAAGTTAATTTCGAGACAGATGCCATCATCACTAATTATCTGGAATAACTGACACCAATGTACAAAGAAACTTTTTTTTTGGGCCCTCGTTTAATGGCCCCACCAAATTAAAAGTGTTGTGAACTAGCTACCACGCTGACACACCAATTAAAAACTAAGAATCACTCATGCTCCAACTTTGTCCCCAAGGCTTACATGAAAGGTCTGTTCTTTTTACAGAGATGTTTTGGGAATGAAGAGAATTTCAGAGACAAGGAGCTTAAGGCAACCTGGGACTTAAACTCAATTTCTACAAAGTCATATCTCCATTATGTGCAGATCTCAGTATTAGTCATTCACCTGAAGTTCTGACAAACTTTTCACCATCAAATGTAATATATATCTGCAAGTCAGTTCATTTACATTGTTACTTAGTTGAAGAGTCCTAAATACAGTTTACTGAAACTTGGTACAGTATGAACTCAGAATTGGAATTAGAATCAGAATCACTTTTTTCACAGACTTACACATATCCTGAATTTGACTTAGTCCCCAAATCCATTTTTGTATGCACTTTTCTCTCTATGCATAATCTGACCCTGAATTTAAGCATGAGCATAGCATGCTATTCACCCACTTTTTGTTCAGGGATTGAGATCAATGAAATGAAGGTAATCAATTTGGAAACCGAAGCTGTGGGCTTCTGTAGGGCTGAACCTGCCGTGTTGATGTACAGTGCATTTAGAAAGTATTCACACCCCTTGACTTTTTCCACATCTTGTTGTGTTGCAGCCTGAATTTAACACACAACACCCCGTAATGTCAAAGTCGAAAATATGTTTTTCAAATTTTTTACATATAAATAAAATTGAAAAGCTGAAATGTCTCAAGTCAATAAGTATTCACCCAATTTGTTATGGCAAGCCTAAATACGTCCAGGAGTTAAAATGTGCTTAACAAGTCACATAATAAGTTAATAAATTGCATGAACTCAATAACATGATTTTTGAATGACTACCTCATCTCTGTACCCAACACATACAATTATCTCAAACATAGAATCCTGCACAGAATACAAATATTCCAAAACATGCATCATGTTTGCAACAAGGCACTAAAGTAATTCAGAAAAAAAATGTGGCAAAGAAATTCACTTTTATCCTGAATAAAAAAATATATGTTTGTGGTAAATCCAATACAACCCATTTCTGAGTATCACACTCCTTATTTTCAAGCATAGTGGTGACTGCATCACGTTATGGGTATGTTTGTAATCGTTAAAGACTGGGGAGTTTTTCAAGATAAAAAATATACAGAACGGAGCTAAGTTCAGGCAAAGTCCTAGGGGAAAACCTGGTTTAGTCCGCTTCAACCAGACACTGGGAGATGAATTCACCAAGACAATAGTTGCTTACCAAGATGACAGTGAATGTTCCTGAGTGGCCAAAGTTAGTTTTGATATAAATATTCTTGGAAAGATTTGAAAATGGTTGTCTAGCAATGATCAATAACCAATTTGACAGAGCTTGAAGAATTTTGAACAGAATAATGGGCACGTATTGTACAATCCAGGTGTGCAAAACTCTTAGAGCCTTACCCAGAAAGACTCACAGCTGTAATTGCTTCCGAATGTGGTTCTAACCTGCATTGACTCAGGGGTGTGAATACTTAATTAAGTAAATAAGATATTTCATTTTAATTTTCAATAAATATGCAAACATGTCTAAAAACACATTTTCACTTTGTCATTATGGGGTATTGTGTGTAGATTGTTGAGATTCTCCATTTAATCCATTTTTAATTCAGGCTATAACACAACAAAATGTGGAATAAGTCAAGGGGTATGAATACTTTCTGAAGGCACTGTATGCACTTTAGAATGTTTTAGTTATAGCCAATGTCTGAGCTTTTCTACATTTGATTTTACAATGTGTATTATGTTAAATATTAGCCACTATTGGTAGCCACCGTCAGTAATACCCACATACCTTTGTAACTGTCACTTTAGTGTTAGTTTCCTTACATTTTGCATCATTCCATTCCATTGTTACTGTAGTGTACCTTTCTTTCCTCTGTCACGTTTGTGGAAATTGTTCCTGAGGGTCGCTAGCATTACTGGATCATATTAGGCTGACATTGTTCAATAATGTGGGGTATGTAGCCTATTTGAGTCATTATGGAACTCACACCACACATAGCAGGTTAAACCTGGAGCCCGACGCATGGTTCACGACGATTGAACCATTGTCATACAGTTCCAAGATTAGTGTGGATTATTAGCATAGCTTTATTAGAGTACTGTTCAATCCCTAGTGTACACTTTTTTCGAACTTCCAAAATGTCATGGATTGAATTTGAATATGCCAACTTCTAGGATGAGTCAAACCACTGTATTTTGTATTCATCAATGTTGAGTGTAATGGCTCTCCAATCAGTAAAAAAAAAAAATCATCCATATAGTGCTTTCTTACCTTAAAAATGTTTAAATAATCTACAAGTTCAGAGTATTTTTTATCTACCAGTTGGTGCTGAAACGGAGATTAATATACAGATGGCTTACTTTCAGTGATGCCTATTTTCTGAACCTGTTCTCTCTATATATTCTAGTCAGTCAACAAAATTCAAACTAAAGCAACACCTTATTTAAGTGCATAGCTTAAGATAAATGTACTAAAAACAATATTGAATGAACTCCATGAGAAAATCTGTTGGCCAGCAAGTGGGAGGGTTTTCAACGTTTTAATTACATCTATTCAGAGTGCGCAAAGGAAACACGCCTGCAAATCTCGTTACTCACCTTCATAAGGTAAGTCTGAATACCAACTACTGAAAAGTGTGTAGGAAAGGCATGCTAAAGAAAGGCATGTTAAAGAAAGGCATGTTAAAGAAAGGCATGTTAAAGAAAGGCACGCTAAAGAAAGGCATGCTAAAGAAAGGCATGTTAAAGAAAGGCATGCTAAAAAAAGGCATGTTAAAGAAAGGCATGCTAAAGAAAGGCATGCTAAAAAAAGGCATGTTAAAGAAAGGCATGCTAAAAAAAGGCATGTTAAAGAAAGGCATGTTAAAGAAAGGCATGCTAAAAAAAGGCATGTTAAAGAAAGGCATGTTAAAGAAAGGCATGCTAAAGAAAGGCATGTTAAAGAAAGGCATGTTAAAGAAAGGCATGTTAAAGAAAGGCATGTTAAAGAAAGGCATGTTAAAGAAAGGCATGTTAAAGAAAGGCACGCTAAAGAAAGGCATGTTAAAGAAAGACATGTTAAAGAAAGGCATGTTAAAGAAAGGCACGCTAAAGAAAGGCATGTTAAAGAAAGGCATGTTAAAGAAAGGCACGCTAAAGAAAGGCACGTTAAAGAAAGACATGCTAAAGAAAGGCATGCTAAAGAAAGGCATGCTAAAGAAAGGCCCGTTAAAGAAAGGCATGTTAAATAAAGGCATGTTAAAGAAAGGCATGCTAAAGAAAGGCATGTTAAAGAAAGACACGTTAAAGAAAGGCATGCTAAAAAAAGGCATGTTAAAGAAAGGCATGTTAAAGAAAGGCATGCTAAAGAAAGGCATGTTAAAGAAAGGCATGTTAAAGAAAGGCATGTTAAAGAAAGGCATGCTAAAGAAAGGCATGTTAAAGAAAGGCATGTTAAAGAAAGGCATGTTAAAGAAAGCCACGTTAAAGAAAGGCATGCTAAAGAAAGGCAAGCTAAAGAAAGGCAAGCTAAAGAAAGGCATGTTAAAGAAAGCCACGTTAAAGAAAGGCACGCTAAAGAAAGGCAAGCTAAAGAAAGGCATGTTAAAGAAAGACATGCTAAAGAAAGACATGCTAAAGAAAGGCATGCTAAAGAAAGGCATGCTAAAGAAAGGCACGTTAAAGAAAGGCACGTTAAAGAAAGACATGCTAAAGAAAGGCACGCTAAAGAAAGGCACGCTAAAGAAAGGCACGTTAAAGAAAGACATGCTAAAGAAAGGCATGTTAAAGAAAGACACGCTAAAAAAAGGCATGTTAAAGAAAGGCATGCTAAAAAAAGGCATGTTAAAGAAAGGCATGTTAAAGAAAGGCATGCTAAAGAAAGGCATGTTAAAGAAAGGCATGTTAAAGAAAGACATGTTAAAGAAAGGCATGTTAAAGAAAGGCATGTTAAAGAAAGGCATGTTAAAGAAAGGCATGTTAAAGAAAGGCACGTTAAAGAAAGACATGTTAAAGAAAGGCATGTTAAAGAAAGGCACGCTAAAGAAAGGCACGCTAAAGAAAGGCATGTTAAAGAAAGGCATGTTAAAGAAAGGCATGCTAAAAAAAGGCATGTTAAAGAAAGGCATGTTAAAGAAAGGCATGTTAAAGAAAGGCATGTTAAAGAAAGACATGTTAAAGAAAGGCATGCTAAAGAAAGGCATGTTAAAGAAAGGCATGTTAAAGAAAGGCATGCTAAAGAAAGGCATGTTAAAGAAAGACATGTTAAAGAAAGGCATGTTAAAGAAAGGCACGCTAAAGAAAGGCATGTTAAAGAAAGGCATGTTAAAGAAAGGCACGCTAAAGAAAGGCACGTTAAAGAAAGAAATGCTAAAGAAAGGCATGCTAAAGAAAGGCATGCTAAAGAAAGGCACGTTAAATAAAGGCATGCTAAAGAAAGCCACGTTAAAGAAAGGCAAGCTAAAGAAAGGCATGCTAAAGAAAGGCATGTTAAAGAAAGGCATGTTAAAGAAAGCCACGTTAAAGAAAGGCATGCTAAAAAGAGGCAAGCTAAAGAAAGGCATGTTAAAGAAAGGCATGCTAAAGAAAGGCATGTTAAAGAAAGGCATGTTAAAGAAAGGCATGTTAAAGAAAGGCATGTTAAAGAAAGGCATGTTAAAGAAAGGCATGTTAAAGAAAGCCACGTTAAAGAAAGGCATGCTAAAGAAAGGCAAGCTAAAGAAAGGCATGCTAAAGAAAGGCATGTTAAAGAAAGCCACGTTAAAGAAAGGCATGCTAAAGAAAGGCAAGCTAAAGAAAGGCATGCTAAAGAAAGGCCTGTTAAAGAAAGACATGCTAAAGAAAGACATGCTAAAGAAAGGCATGCTAAAGAAAGGCACGTTAAAGAAAGGCACGTTAAAGAAAGGCACGTTAAAGAAAGACATGCTAAAGAAAGGCACGCTAAAGAAAGGCACGCTAAAGAAAGGCACGCTAAAGAAAGGCACGTTAAAGACATGCTAAAGAAAGGCACGTTAAAGAAAGACACGCTAAAGAAAGGCACGTTAAAGAAAGACACGCTAAAGAAAGGCACGTTAAAGAAAGGCATGTTAAAGAAAGGCACGTTAAAGAAAGACATGCTAAAGAAAGGCATGCTAAAGAAAGGCATGCTAAAGAAAGGCATGTTAATTAAAGAAAGGCATGTTAAAGAAAGGCATGCTAAAGAAAGGCATGCTAAAGAAAGGCATGCTAAAGAGAGGCATGCTCAAGAAAGGCACGTTAAAGAAAGGCACGTTAAAGAAAGACATGCTAAAGAAAGGCATGTTAAAGAAAGACACGCTAAAGAAAGGCACGTTAAATAAAGGCATGTTAAAGAAAGGCATGCTAAAGAAAGGCATGCTAAAGAAAGGCATGCTAAAGAAAGGCATGTTAAAGAAAGGCATGCTAAAGAAAGGCATGTTAAAGAAAGGTATGTTAGAAAGCCACGTTAAAGAAAGGCACGCTAAAGAAAGGCAAGCTAAAGAAAGGCATGCTAAAGAAAGGCATGTTAAAGAAAGACATGCTAAAGAAAGACATGCTAAAGAAAGGCATGCTAAAGAAAGGTACGCTAAAGAAAGGCACGTTAAAGAAAGCACGCTAAAGAAAGGCACGTTAAAGAAAGACATGCTAAAGAAAGGCATGTTAATGAAACACATGCTAAAGAAAGGCATGTTAAAGAAAGGCATGTTAAAGAAAGACATGCTAAAGAAAGGCATGTTAAAGAAAGGCATGCTAAAGAAAGGCATGTTAAAGAAAGCCACGTTAAAGAAAGGCATGCTAAAGAAAGGCAAGCTAAAGAAAGGCATGCTAAAGAAAGGCATGTTAAAGAAAGACATGCTAAAGAAAGACATGCTAAAGAAAGGCATGCTAAAGAAAGGCATGCTAAAGAAAGGCACGTTAAAGAAAGGCACGTTAAAGAAAGACATGCTAAAGAAAGGCACGCTAAAGAAAGGCACGCTAAAGAAAGGCACGCTAAAGAAAGGCACGTTAAAGAAAGACATGCTAAAGAAAGGCATGTTAAAGAGAGGCATGTTAAAGAAAGACATGCTAAAGAAAGACATGCTAAAGAAAGGCATGCTAAAGAAAGGCATGCTAAAGAAAGGCACGTTAAAGAAAGGCACGTTAAAGAAAGACATGCTAAAGAAAGGCACGCTAAAGAAAGGCACGCTAAAGAAAGGCACGCTAAAGAAAGGCACGTTAAAGAAAGACATGCTAAAGAAAGGCATGTTAAAGAAAGGCATGTTAATGAAAACATGCTAAAGAAAGGCATGTTAAAGAAAGGCACGTTAAAGAAAGACATGCTAAAGAAAGGCATGCTAAAGAAAGGCATGCTAAAGAAAGGCATGTTAAAGAAAGGCATGTTAAAGAAAGGCATGTTAAAGAAAGACATGCTAAAGAAAGGCATGTTAAAGAAAGGCATGCTAAAGAAAGACATGCTAAAGAAAGACATGTTAAAGAAAGACACGCTAAAGAAAGGCACGTTAAAGAAAGGCATGTTAAAGAAAGGCACGTTAAAGAAAGACACACTAAAGAAAGACACACTAAAGAAAGGCATGCTAAAGAAAGACACGTTAAAGAAAGGCATGTTAAAGAAAGGCATGCTAAAGAAAGGCATGCTAAAGAAAGGCATACTTTTCTAAGTTTGAATCAGGCCCTTAGTGAATAGGTCCTGCCAGCAATAGACAATGTACAAAAATATTACAGACACAAGTCAACACACAGAATATATCATATAAATACAAAGAACATAACACATAAAACTCTGGAGTAAAACTGATTTACAATGAGGATATACAACTGATGTACACCCAGTCACATCCAATAACTGACAACCAAACAGCCGTCGATTGAAAGTTAGGAGGAATCTCTAGGCCCATATTAATAAAGCTTCTCAGAGTATGAGTGTTGATTTAGGATCAGTTTTGCCTTTTAGATCACAATGAATAACATTACATGGATGGGGGCGGGGAACTAACCCTAGATCAGCACTCCTACTCTGAGACGGTTAATATGACCCTTGCAAATGTTATGACGAAACTACATTTTTATATTTTTGTCAGACGCTCTTATCCAGAGTGACTTACAGGAGCAATTAGAGGTAAGAGCCTTGCTCAAGGGCACATCAAAAGATGTTTCACCTAGTCGGCTCAAGGATTCGAACTAGCAACCTTTCGTTAGTGGCCCAACACTCTTAAAGGGACAGAAAAACTCATAAAATGTCAATACATCTATGATGCCTCTCAATTTAACTCACGATTCTGTTCATATATCTAACTCTCTCTCCTCCACAATAACACACCCATGATGTCAAACCCAAAGGGAAAGAACCAAGCCAAAGATAAATCTAAATTTAAAAGCATTGTGGTTGTAAATCCATCCATTTGCATGATAAATGAGCCTCATAAAGTATACACTTTACAGTAGATCTGAATAATTAAAGGAGAATGAAAGCATCAAACATGTTGTCTTTTTGGGTAAGTCTTTTGCTTGACTTGTTGGCTTATCAAAGGTAACAGAGTCAGGGAACCAAACAAATCAATTCCCCTGACAAGCGACACATGTCTCAATGGATGACTCACTGACATGCTGTCATGTACAAGGTGGATGAGAGAAGGCCATTGTGTGTCATAGCAGCCAACTCCTACTGACAACCACACAGCAGTCCTTTCAATGTGGCACACTCACTGCTACACTGTGTTTCATACTAGCTTTTTCCACACCACAGTCTACAAATTCCTAATGCCATGAGTCCTACCGTCCACCTCAGTCGACACATTCTATATGCCATAAGTCCTACCGTCCACACAACAGTCTACACATTCTATATGGCATAAGTCCTACCGTCCACACAACAGTCTACACATTCTATATGCCATAAGTCCTACCGTCCACACAACAGTCTACACATTCTATATGCCATAAGTCCTACCGTCCACACAACAGTTTACACATTCTATATGCCATAAGTCCTACCGTCCACACAACAGTCTACACATTCTATATGCCATAAGTCCTACCGTCCACACAACAGTCTACACATTCTATATGCCATACGCCATACGACTGTACACACCACAGTCTACACATTCTACATGCCATGTGTCCTACCGTCCACACGAGAGTCTACACATTCTAAATGCCATAGGTCTTTCCATCCAAACCACAGTCTAAACATTCTATATGCCATAAGGCCAACTGTCCACACCACCGTCTACACATTCTATATGCCATAAGTCCTACCGTCCACACGACAGTCTACACATTCGATATGCCATAAGTCCAACCGTCCACACCACAGTCTACACATTCTACATGCCATGTTGTCTACCGTCCACACCACAGTCTACACATTATATATGCCAAAAGTTCTACAGTCCACACCGCAGTCTACACATTCTATATGACCTAAGTCTTGCCGTCTACACCGCAGTCTACAATTTATATACACCATAGGTCCAACCGTACACACCAGTCTTAACAATCTATGTGCCATGTGTCCTACCGTCCTCACCACAGTCTACACATTCTATATGCCATGAGTCAAAACGTCCACACCACAGTCTACACAGAGAGTATGCCATAAGTCCTACCGCACACACCACAGTCTATACAATCTACTTGCCATGAGTCCTACCGTCCCCACCACAGTCGACACATTCTATATCCAATGAGTCCTGCCGTCCACACCATGGTCTACATATTCAACATGGCATAAGTCTTACCGTCCACATCACAGTCTACACATTAAAAATGCAGCGACTCCTACCATCCACACCTTAGTCTACACATTCTATATCGAATGAGTCCTACCGTCAACACGACAGTCTACACATAATATATGCCATAAGTCCTACCGTCCACCCAGCAGTCTACACATTCTACAAGCCATAAGTCGAACTGTCCACACCACAGTCTACACATTCTACATGCCATGCTGTCTACCGTCCACACGACAGTCTACACATTCTATATGCCATAGGTCTTTCCATCCAAACCACAGTCTACACATTCTATCTGTCAAAAGTTATACTGTCCACACCACAGTCTTAAAACTTCTTTGGGCTGCAAGCCCGAACCCAGGCACAATATGACAACAGCCACTTCAAGTGCAGGGCGCGAAATTCAAAATATATTTTTTAGAAATATTTAACTTTCACACATTAACAAGTCCAATACAGCATATGAAAGATAAACATCTTGTGAATCCAGCCAACATGTCCGATTTTTAAAATGTTTTACAGCGAAAACAGCACGTATATTTATGTTAGCTCACCACCAAATACAAAAAAGGACAGACATTTTTCACAGCACAGGTAGCATGCACAAAACCAACCTAACTAACCAAGAACCAACCAAACTAACCAAGAAACAACTTCATCAGATGACAGTCTTATAACATGTTATTCAATAAATCTATGTTTTGTTCGAAAAATGTGCATATTTGAGCTATAAATCAGTTTTACATTGCAGCTACCATCACAGCTACCGTCAGAAACAGCACCGAAGTAGCCAGAGTAATTACAGACACCAACGTCAAATACCTAAATACTCCTCATAAAACATTTCTGAAAAATACATGGTGTACAGCAAATGAAAGACAGGCATCTTGTGATTCCAGACAATATTTCCGATTTCTTAAGTGTTTTACAGTGAAAACACAATATAGCATTATATTAGCTTACCACAATAGCCAGAAACACAAGCCATTTACCAGCAGCAAAAGTTAGCGATCGTAACAAACCAGCAAAAGATATATAATTTTTGACTAACCTTGATAAGCTTCATCAGATGACAGTCCTATAACATCAGGTTATACATACACTTATGTTTTGTTTGAAAATGTGCATATTTAGAGCTGAAATCAGTGGTTATACATTGTGCTGACGTAGACTTTTTTTCCCACAACGTCCGGATATTTTTCTGACACTCACATATTCTGACCAAATAACTATTCATAAACATAACTAAAAAATACATGTTGTATAGGAAATGATAGATACACTAGTTCTTAATGCAATAGGTCCTACCTAATTTTTAGAATTCTAATGCCGTGTTAGAATTCTAAAAATAACTTCATTGCGACATGCAGTTTACGTTATGGCGAGAGCGTGCCCACAATCTGGGCGCAAACTACTAGTTCACATGTTCGACAGAATGTCCTTAGAATGTCCTCTTCTCCATTTAATTAGCACGGAAAGCTAGCAAAGTGGCGCGAAGCTCTCCTTCCTGAACATACGCAGACAAAGCAACACGCCTAACGTCCCGAAAAAATTTAAATAATCTAATAAAACTATATTGAATTAACCTGTTTGGCGTGCAAGCCCGACCTCGGACCGAAAATGACACCCCTGCAGGGCGCGAAATTCAAAATCTATTTTTTAAAAATATTTAACTTTTACAAGTCCAATACAGCATTTGAAAGATAAACATCTTGTCAATCCAGCCAACATGTCCGATTTTTTAAATGTTTTACAGAGAAAACACCACATATATTTATGTTAGCTCACCACCAAATACAAAAGTGGACAGACACGTATGAATTATGATTATGAAGTATGAATTATGATTGAAGTAGCATGCACAACCAACCGAAATAAACTAAAACCAACCTAAAGAGCCCAGAAAAAACGACCTCAGATGACAGTCATATAACATGTTACACAATAAATCTATGTTTTGTTCATAAAAAGTGCATATTTTAGCTATAAATCAGTTTTACATTGATGCTACCCAAAAATGCTAATACATAGCTACAGTCTGAATCCAGCCGGGAGTAGCCAGAGAAAATACATACACCAACGTCGGCTACTAATTACACCTCATAAAACATTTCAGAAAAACATATGGTGGATAACTAATGAAAGACAGATATCTTGTGAATACAGACAACATTTCCGATTTTTGAAGTGTTTTACAGCGAAAACACAATATATCGTTATATTAGCTAACATCATAAGCTAGCATAAGGCAGCATTGATTCTAGTCAAGCGCTAGCCTAGCACAGTTAGCAGAGTTAGCATTCAACAGTTCGACATATATATGAAAAAGCATCCCAAATTGGGTCTTATCTTTCTTGGTACTCCATCAGAATGTTGTAACGGGGTCCAATGTCCAGTAGAGTCTTTAGTTGGGTTCCAGAACGAATTATTTCCCTCTTTGGTTAGCTAGCACGATAGCATTGCTGCGCTAAAAAGCTTTTCTTCAAAAAATTCTTCCGTCGTTTCACATCTAAAGTCCAGAATAAATTGCAATAATATAATTAAAGTATATTGAAAAAACATACTTTAGGATGATTTTGTGACATATATCAAATAATATCGTAGTCAGGCATCATATTCAACGTTATCTACCTTGTTCCAGAAGCGAAGACCAAATTATCCTTCGCGCCCGGATATTTTTTTTAACTGCGCAGGTCTCACAAGAAGTTGTGTTATTCAGTCCAGGGACGAGATATTCGACTCCTTTCAATTCTCACTTCCGCATTACAGTCTGACGAACGCCTCTGACGTGTCCCTATGGTCACAAGTCAAATGGCCTTTTATAGAGAAGGTCTTAAAGAGACACATCGCATTTTGGGAAACTCAATTCGGCTGGGAAAATGGCTGTAAAAATATTTCTGTTCGACTTAGAGAAACAATTCAAACCTTTTTAGAAACTACAGACTGTTATCTATCCAACAGTAGTAAATATATGCATATTGGAAAATAAAAAGTTTCTTAGGAGGCCGTTTGAAAATGTGCACACATTTTCCAGTTTTTTCAATATTCAGCGTGCAGCCATAACAGGATAACATACTTTATGATGATATTGTCACATGTATCAAATAAAATCAAAGCCGGAGATATTAGTCGTCTATAACGACAGCTTTACAGAAGGCAATACCAGGTCACTTCTCGCGCGTTCCAGAAAACAGGAAATTGGGGTCACGTCATGCCAAGAGCTTTTATTCAACCTCAGATGATGTTATACACTCCATTTCTTCTCTCACTGCCTGTTGACATCTAGTGGAAGGCGTATGAAGTGCATGTATACTAATAAATATCAAGCACATTTTTAGGCAGGTCCTAGAACAGAGCATCGATTTCAGATTTTCCACTTCCTGTCAGGAAGTTTGCTGCAAAATGAGTTCTGTTTTACTCACAGATATAATTCAAACGGTTTTAGAAACTAGAGAGTGTTTTCTATCTAATAGTAGTAATAATATGCATATTGTACGAGCAAGAATTGAGTACGAGGCAGTTTGAAATGGGCACCTTTTATCCAGGCTACTCAATACTGCCCCTGCAGCCCAAAGAGGTTAACATTCTATATGCCATATGTCTTTCCGTCCACACCACAGTCTACACAATCAAAATGCAACAATTCCTACCATCCACACCTTAGTCTACACATTCTATATCTAATGAGTCCTACCGTCCACATCACAGTCCATACATTCTTTATTCAATGAGTCCTACCGTCCACATCACAGTCTACACATTCTTTATTCAATGAGTCCTACCGTCCACATCACAGTCTACACATTCTTCATTCAATGAGTCCTACCGTCCACATCACAGTCTACACATTCTTTATTCAATGAGTCCTACAGTCCACACCCCAGTTTACACTTTCTATATGCCATAAATCCTACTGTTATCACCACAGTCACACATAATATATGCCATAAGTTCCACCATCCACAATAGTCTACACATTGTATATGCCATAAGTCCTTCCTTCCTCACCACAGTTTACAGTCTATATGCCATAAGTCCTACCGTTAACACGACAGTCCACATATTCTATGTTCCTTAAGTCCTACCATCCTCATAAGTCTACAAATTCTATGTGACTTAAGTCCTACCATTCACATGACAGTCTACACATTCTATATGCAATACGTCCTACCGTCCACATCACAGTCTACACATTCTATATCCAATGAGACCTACTATCCACATCACAGTCTACACATTCTACATTCCATGAGTCTTGCCGTACACACCACAGTCTACAAATTCTATATGCCATAAGTTCAACTGTCCACACCACAATCTAAACATTCTATATGTCATAGGACCTACCATTCACTCTACAGTCTACACATTCTATATGCCATAAGTCCTACCGTCCACACAACAGTCTACACATTGTATATGCAATAAGTCCTACCGTCCAAACCACTGTCTACACATTTTTCTTTCCATAAGTCCTACTGTCCACATCACAGTCTACAAATTCTATTTGCCATAAGTCCTACCGTACACAACACAGTCTACACAATCTATATGCCATGAGTACTACCATCCACACCACAGTCTACACATTCTATCGTAATTCCACGTCCACGTAATTTATATCCAATTAGTCCTACTAGTCCACATGACAGTCTACACATTATTTATGCCATAATTTCTTCCGTCCACACCACTGTTTACTCATTTATATGCCGTAAGTCCTACAGTCCACACCACAGTCTACACATTCTATAGGCCATAAGTCCTTCCGTCCACACCACAGTCTACACATTCTATAGGCCATAAGTCCTTCCGTCCACACCACAGTCTACACATTCTATAGGCCATAAGTCCTACAGTCCACACCACAGTCCACACATTCTATAGGCCATAAGTCCTACAGTCCACACCACAGTCTACACATTCTATAGGCCATAAGTCCTTATGTCCACACCAATGTCTACACATTCTATATGTCATAATTTATACCGTCCACACCACAGTTTACAGGTTCTATATCCAATGAGTCCTAACGTCCACATCACAGTCTACACATTCTACATGCCATGAGTCCATCCTTCCTCATCACAGTCTACAGGTTATATATGTTGTAAGTGCTACCATCCACACCACAGTCTACACAGGCTATATGCCATAAGTACTACCGTCAACACGACAGTCCACACATTCCATGTTTCTTAACTCCAACTGTACTCAAAACAGTCTACAAATTCCATATGCCAAAAGTCCTACCGTCCACCAGACAGTCCTCACATTCTCTTTGCCATAAGTCCTACCGTCCACACCACAGTCCACACATTCTATATGCCATAAGTCCTACTGTCCACACAACAGTCTACACATTCTACATGGCATAAGGCTTACCGTCCACACCACAGTCTTCACATTCTATATCCACTGGGTCCTACCGGCTACATCACAGTCTACACATTCTATATGGCATAAATCCTACCGTCCACATCGTAGTCTACACATTCTACATGCCATGAGTCCATCCTTCCTCATCCCAGTCTACAGATTATATATGCCATAAATCCTACCGTCCACATGACCGTCCACGCATTCTATGTTCCTTAAGTCCTACCGTTCACAGGACAGTCTACACATTCTATATGACATAAATTCTACCGTTCACTAGACAGTCTACACATTTTAAATTTCATAAGTCCGATGGTAAACACCACAGTCAACACATTCTATATGCCATAAGTTCTTCTTTCCTCACCACAGGCTACACATTCTAAAGTTGAAGTCGGAAGTTTACATACACCTTAGCCAAATACTTTTAAACTCAGTTTTCACAATTCCTGGCAACTATTCCCTGTTTTAGGTCAGTTAGGATCACCACTTTATTTTAAGAATGTGACATGTCAGAAAAATAGCAGAGAGAATGATTTATTTCAGCTTCTATTTCTTTCATTACATTCCCAGTGGGTCAGAAGTTTACATACACACAATTAGTATTTGGTAGCATTGCCTTTTAAATTGGATAACTTGGGTGAAACGTTTCATGTAGCCTTCCACAAGCTTCCCACAGTAAGGTGGGTGAATTTTGGCCCATTCCTCCTGACAGAGCTGGTGTAACTGAGTCACGTTTGTAGGCCTCCTTGCTCACACACACTTTTTCAGTTGACCACAAATGTTCTATAGGATTGAGGTCAGGGCTTTGTGATGGCTACTCCAATACCTTGACTTTGTTGTTCTTATGCCATTTTGCCACAACTTTGGAAGTATGCTTTTTGTCATTGTCCTTTTGGAAGACCCATTTGCGATCAAGCTTTAACTTCCTGACTGATGTCTTAAGATGTTGCTTCAATATATCCACATAATTTTCCTCCCTCATGATGCCATCTATTTTGTGAAGTGCACCAGTCCCTCCTGCAGCAAAGCACGCCCTCAACATGATGCTGCCACCCCCTAGCTTCATATTTGGGATGGTGTTCTTCGGCTTGCAAGCCTCCCCCTTTTTACCTCCAAACATAATGATGGGCACTATGGCCAAACAGTTATATTTTTGTTTCATCAGATCAGAGGACATTTCTCCAAAAAGTACGATCTTTGTCCCCATGTGCAGTTGCAAACCGTTGTCTGGCTTTTTTATGGTGGTTTTGGAGCAGTGGCTTCTTCCTTGCTGAGCCGCCTTTCAGGTAATGTCAATATAGGACTCGTTTTACTGTGGATATAGATACGTTTGTACCTGTTTCCTCAAGCATCTTCACAAGGTCCTTTGCTGTTGTACTGGAAATTAATTTCACTTTTCGCACCAAAGTACGTTCATTTATAGAAGACAGAACACGTCTCCTTCCTGAGCGGTATGACGGCTGTGTGGGTCCATGGTGTTAATACTTGCGTACTATTGTTTGTACATGTAAAGGCAGTCATTGTTGTTCTCCTCCTCAAACGAGGAGGAGCATGGATAGGACCAAGATGCGGATTGAGGGAAATAAGCCATCTTTTAATGAACACAGCAAACAAGACACTACAAAACTACAAAACAACAAATGAGACTAACCTTCAACTGTCCTGTGAGGACACAGGAACAAACACCCACAAAAACCCAGTGAAACCCTGGCTGCCTTAGTATGACTCTCAATTAGAGACAAACGATACATACCTGCCTCTAATTGAGAATCATACCAGGCCGAACACAAAAACCAACCTAGAAATACAAAACCTAGACTGCCCACCCAAAACACACGCCCTGACCATAAACACATACAAAACCAACATAAAACAGGTCAGGACCGTTACAGAACCCCCCCCTCAAGGTGCGAACGCCGGGCGCACCAGCACAAAGTCCAGGGGAGGGTCTGGGTGGGCAGTTGACCACGGTGGTGGCTCAGGCTGAGGGCGAGGGCCCCACCCCACCATAATAAATCCCCGCTTCTTTATCCCCCTCCCAATGACCACCCTCCCACTAACACCACCTAAATGAGCGACCAGCACCGGGAGAAGGGGCAGCACCGGGACAAGGGGCAGCACCGGGACAAGGGGCAGCACCGGGACAAGGGGCAGCACCGGGACAAGGGGCAGCACCGGGACAAGGGGCAGCACCGGGACAAGGGGCAGCACCGGGACAAGGGGCAGCACCGGGACAAGGGGCAGCACCGGGACAAGGGGCAGCACCGGGATAAGGGGCGGCAGGTCCTGGCTGAGGGACTCCGGCAGGTCCTGGCTGAGGGACTCCGGCAGGTCCTGGCTGAGGGACTCCGGCAGGTCCTGGCTGAGGGACTCCGGCAGGTCCTGGCTGAGGGACTCCGGCAGGTCCTGGCTGAGGGACTCCGGCAGGTCCTGGCTGAGGGACTCCGGCAGGTCCTGGCTGAGGGACTCCGGCAGGTCCTGGCTGAGGGACTCCGGCAGGTCCGGGCGTAGGGACTCCGGCAGGTCCGGGCTGAGGGACTCCGGCAGGTCCGGGCTGAGGGACTCCGGCAGGTCCGGGCTGAGGGACTCCGGCAGGTCCGGGCTGAGTGGCAGCTCCGGACTGTAGGGCAGCTCCGGACTGTAGGGCAGCTCCGGACTGTAGGGCAGCTCCGGACTGTCGGACGTCTCTGGCAGCTCCTGACTGGCGGGCGTCTCTGGCAGCTCCTGACTGGCGGGCGTCTCTGGCAGTTCCTGACTGGCGGGCGTCTCTGGCGGCTCCTGACTGACGGACGGCTCTACTGGCTCGGGACAGACGGGCGGCTCTAATGGCTCGTGGCAGACGGATGACTCAGACGGCGCTGGGCAGACAGATGGCTCAGACGGCGCTGGGCAGACAGATGGCTCAGACGGCGCTGGGCAGACAGATGGCTCAGACGGCGCTGGGCAGACAGATGGCTCAGACGGCGCTGGGAAGACGGGCCGTTCAGGCACCGCTGGGCAGACGGCAGACTCTGGCCGGCTGAGACGCACTATAGGCCTGGTGCGTGGTACCGGAACTGGAGGTACCGGGCTGAGGGCACGCACCTCAGGGCGAGTGCGGGGAACAGGAACAGTGCGTCCAGGGCTCTGGAGACGCACAGGAGGCTTGGTGCGTGGTGCCGGAACTGGAGGCACTGGGCTGGAGACACGCACCATAGGGAGAGTGCGTGGAAGAGGAACAGGGCTCTGGAAATGCACTGGAAGCCTGGTGCGTGGTGTAGGCACTGGTGGTACTGAGCTGGGGTGGGAAGGTGGCGCCGGATATACCGGACCGTGAAGGAGGACACGTGCTCTTGAGCACCGAACCTCCCCAACCTTACCAGGTTGAATGGTCCCCGTAGCCCTGCCAGTGCGGCGAGGTGGAATAGCCCGCACTGGGCTATGCAGGCGAACCGGGGACACCACCTGTAAGGCTGGTGCCATGTACGCCGGCCCGAGGAGACGTACTGGAGACCAGATACGTTGGGCCGGCTTCATGGCACTCGGCTCGATGCCCAACCTAGCCCTCCCAGTGCGGCAAGGTGGAATAGCCCGCACTGGGCTAAGCACGCGTACTGGGGACACCGTGCGCTTTACCGCATAACACGGTGTCTGACCAGTACGACGCCCTCTTACTCCACGGCAAGCCCGGGGAGTTGGCTCAGGTATCCAACCCGGCTTCACCACACTCCCCTTTAGCCCCCCCCCCAAGAAATTTTTGGGTGAGCCTCTCAGGCTTCCAGCCGCTCTGCCTTGCTTTTGCCTCATAAAACCTCCTCTCCGCCTTTGCTGCCTCCAGCTCCGCTTTGGGGCGGCGACACTCCTCTGGTTCTGCCCAGGGTCCTTCTCCGTCCAGAATCTCCTCCCAAGTCCATTCCTCTTTTCCCCATTGCTGTAGTTCCTTTTCTCTCTCCTCAATCCGCTTGGTCCTGTTGTGGTGGGTGTTTCTGTAAAGGCAGTCATTGTTGTTCTCCTCCTCAAACGAGGAGGAGCATGGATAGGACCAAGATGCGGATTGAGGGAAATAAGCCATCTTTTAATGAACACAGCAAACAAGACACTACAAAACTACAAAACAACAAATGAGACTAACCTTCAACTGTCCTGTGAGGACACAGGAACAAACACCCACAAAAACCCAGTGAAACCCTGGCTGCCTTAGTATGACTCTCAATTAGAGACAAACGATACATACCTGCCTCTAATTGAGAATCATACCAGGCCGAACACAAAAACCAACCTAGAAATACAAAACCTAGACTGCCCACCCAAAACACACGCCCTGACCATAAACACATACAAAACCAACATAAAACAGGTCAGGACCGTTACAGTACACATGAACGTGGTACCTTCAGGCATCTGGAAATTGCTCCCAATGATGAACCTTGTGGAGGTCTAAAAAATGTTTTCTGAGGTCTTGGTTGATTTCTTTTGATTTTCCCATGATGTCAAGCAAAGAGGCACTGAGTTTGTAAATAGGCCTTGAAATACATCCACCGGTACACCTCCAGTTGACTCAAATGATGTCAACTAGCCTATCAGAAGCTTCTAAATCAATGACATAATTTTCTTGAATTTTTCAAGCTGTTTAAAGGCACAGTCAACTTTCTGTATGTAAACTTTTGACCCACTGGAATTGTGATACATTGAATTATGAGTCAAATAATCTGTTTGTAAACAATTGTTCGAAAAATGACTTGTTTCATGCCAAAAGTAGATGTCCTAACCGACTTGCCAAAACTATAGTTTGTTAACAAGAAATTTGTGGGGTGGTTGAAAAAGGAGTTTTAATGACTCCAACCTAAGTGTATGTAAACTTCCGACTTCAACTGTAAACCATTTTCACACGACCTGCATGGTTTGCAACATAGCATCGCATCACACTTCACACCCTTCCACCTTATTCCAGCTCTCCCCGTACTGTAAGCCATGGCAGAAAAACATCCTCTGCCACGCGACTTCCCGGTCCCTTAGCCGTGAGAATATCTCTGAGACAATCACCTGCGGCGAAGAAGATAGCCTCTAATACCTGTGACACCGTTGTTACTGTGATATCCTTAAGAGGTGAAGCCCCCATCTCTGTTCTCACTGCCAAATCTCCATAGCACCCAGGACCTGATTGGCATACCATCGGAGAGTTGAAACAGAGCAGGAGAGTGGAACAGAAAGAAGGCGAGAGAAAGAGAGGGAGAGGGGAGAGACATAATCAAAGGCGTATGGTATTTGTTTGACAGGTACATGTCTCTATAGGCTAGTGCCTTTCCAATTTAAGACGCCCTTAAGCCTGGAGCGGAGGCTTAGCTTTATTCACTGTGAAATCATGCCGCTCTCCTTTTTTGCTTTCTTTCTCTTTCTGAAACCACCTCCGACCCTTCAAGGACATCCATTCAAAGTGTTTCATCATTTGAACAGAGTTTTAATTATTTTGTAGTTTTGTTAATGGCTGCAATTGTGAGGTTTCCTTCTGAAAGAAAACTGCAAACGGTAAAAAATAGAAAGACAGTTTGGACAGGGTGGACAGGATGGACAGACAGGGTGGACAGGATGGACAGACAGGGTAGACAGGATGGACAGACAGGGTCGACAGGATGGACAGACAGGGTCGATAGGATGGACAGACAGGGTGGACAGGATGGACAGACAGGGTGGACAGGATGGACAGACAGGGTGGACAGGATGGACAGACAGGGTCGGCAGGATGGACAGACAGGGTGGACAGGATGGACAGACAGGATGGACAGGATGGACAGACAGGGTGGACAGGATGGACAGACAGGATGGACAGGATGGACAGACAGGATGGACAGACAGGGTGGACAGGATGGACAGACAGGATGGACAGGATGGACAGACAGGGTGGACAGGATGGACAGACAGGATGGACAGGATGGACAGACAGGGTGCACAGGATGGACAGACAGGATGGACAGGATGGACAGACAGGGTGGACAGGATGGACAGACAGGATGGACAGGATGGACAGACAGGGTGGACAGGATGGACAGACAGGGTGGACAGGATGGACAGACAGGGTAGACAGGATGGACAGACAAGGTGGACAGGATGGACAGACAGGGTGGACAGGATGGACAGACAGGGTGGACAGGATGGACAGACAGGGTGGACAGGATTGACAGACAGGATGGACAGGATTGACAGACAGGATGGACAGACAGGGTGGACAGGATGGACAGACAGGATGGACAGACAGGGTGGACAGGATGGACAGACAGGGTGGACAGGATGGACAGACAGGATGGACAGACAGGGTGGACAGGATGGACAGACAGGGTGGACAGGATTGACAGACAGGATGGACAGACAGGGTGGATAGGATGGACAGACAGGGTGGACAGGATGGACAGACAGGGTGGACAGGATGGACAGGATGGACAGACATGGCGGACAGGATGGACAGACAGGGTGGACAGGATGGACAGACAGGGTGGACAGGATGGACAGACAAGGTGGACAGGGTGGACAGACAGGGTGGACAGGATGGACAGACAGGGTGGACAGGATGGACAGGATGGACAGACATGGTGGACAGGATTGACAGACAGGGTGGACAGGATGGACAGACAGGGTGGACAGGATGGACAGACAGGGTGGACAGGATGGACAGACAGGGTGGACAGGATGGACAGACAGGGTCGACAGGATGGACAGACAGTGTGGACAGACAGGATGGACAGACAGGGTGGACAGGATGGACAGACAGGGTAGACAGGATGGACAGACAGGGTGGACAGGATGGACAGACAGGGTAGACAGGATGGACAGACAGGGTGGACAGGATGGACAGACAGGGTGGACAGGATGGACAGACAGGGTGGACAGACAGGATGGACAGACAGGGTGGACAGGATGGACAGACAGGGTGGACAGGATGGACAGACAGTGTGGACAGACAGGATGGACAGACAGGGTGGACAGGATGGACAGACAGGGTAGACAGGATGGACAGACAGGGTGGACAGGATGTACAGACAGGGTGGACAGGATGGACAGACAGGGTGGACAGGATGGACAGCCTGCTCAATGTAAGACTTGTTTGCCCTTGAAATACATTTTCATCAATATATAGGTTTTAATCAATATATAAGCTAGGTTCACCCGCAACATAGACAAACTCCAACAATATCTTCCTTTTGTGATTAAAAAGTGATAACAATTGTTGCAGCAGCCGGAACTATTTGTGTGACAAATTTTAAATGGAATATATTGAAGTCTGTCAACTTTGAGTGTGAATCTACCCTATCTACCCTGTTTAATGGTTTTACTCATCAACTACTCATTTACACTCCTCTACATATGTATATGGACAGTGAAGCTAACACTTTTAATTTGACTTTTTATTTGAGGGTATATTCATATATACACTATATATACAAACGTATTTGGATACCCCTTCAAATTAGTGGAATTGGCTATTTCAGCCACACACGTTCCTGAAAATCGAGCACACAGTAATGCAATCTCCATAGACAAACACTGACAATAGAATGACCTTATTAAAGAGTTCAGTGACTTTCAACGTGGCACCATCATAGGATGCCACCTTTCGAACAAGTAAGTTCATCAAATTTATGCCCTGCTAGAGCTGCCCCGGTCAAATGTAAGTGCTGTTATTGTGAAGTGGAAACATCTAGGAGCAACAACGGCTCAGCCGGCTCATAGGCCACACAGACCACTGAGTGCTGAAGGGCGTAGACTCTGGAGCAGTGGAAACACGTTCTCTGGAGTGATGAATCACGCTTTACCATCTGGCAATCCAATCTGGGTTTGGCGGATGCCAGGAGAATGGTACCTGCCCCAATACATAGTGCCAACTGTAAAGTTTGGTAGAGAAGGTATAATGGTCTGAGTCTGTTTTTCATGGTTCGGGCTAGTTCCAATGAAGGGAAATCGTAACACCACAGCATACAATGACATTCTAGATGATTCTGTGCTTCCAACTTTCTGGCAACAGTTTGGGGCCCTTTCCTGTTTCAGCATGGCAATGTCCCCATGCACAAAGTGTGGTCCATACAGAAATTATTTGTCGAGATTGGTGTGGAAGAACTTGACTGGCCTGCAGAGAGCCCTGACCTCAACCACATCAAACACCTTTGGGATGAATTGGAACGCCGACCACATGCCAGGCCTAATCGCCCAACATCAGTGCCCGACCTCACTAATGTTCTTGTAGGTGAGTGGAAGCAAGTCCCAGCAGCAATGTTCCAACATCTGGTGGAAAGCCTTCCCAAAAGAGTGGAGGTTGTTATAACAGCACAGGGGGGACCAACTCCATATTAATGCCCATGATTTTGAGACGTTCGACAAGCAGGTTGTCCACATACTTTTGGTCATGTAGTGTATATATATAATATACAGTATATTCTCATCTCATCACAGGATATGATTGTGTTAGGCCTTTCCATTACACAACATCTAGTGCACAATGACTACAAAAGCTAATTGAAATTATAATCTGGTATAATAATCTGTCTGTGACTATGATCTCTTGTGAGTTTCCTAATGAAGAAGTTGAATACAAAAACAGTAATCCCATACATGAAATGTCACTCCCTGGTTATGGATCTAATAAGGTAATTTGTACTGAGATAAAACGTGTTGGTCATTTATATAAATGCCAATATACCTTCCTGATTAAGTCATAGGTGTCTTTGTATGATAGTCAAAGGCAATTGCACGGTAACAGATTGATGCTGCGACTCCGATTTCTCTCTTTAAAATGTATGTCAAACAAATGATCTTTCTCTCGCTCCCTCTATTCCAACACCCACTGGCCCAATCCTTTGTTCAGGGCTATTCCATGGTAACAGAGTGATGTTGAGAATCAGATTTTTGCATGTTAATTAAGAAAAAAACTATTATTGCAAAGCTAAACAAACCATACAACTCTGTGCGAAAAGGACTACTTTCAACAATTTCTCCCTCTATTAGCCTCTCTGGTGACTTTACAAACTTGTTGGATGCATTTGCGCTTTGTTTTCGTTGTTTTGGATTAAGTTTTGCCTCATAGAAATGGTTGGTAAATAATGTATTGTGTCATTTTGGAGTCACTTTAGTAAGAATAGAATATGTTTCTGAGCTCTTCTACATTAATGTGGATGCTACCATGATTACGGTAAATCATGAATTAATCATGAATAATGAGGTTCCAGAGGCACAAAGACCACACTCACAAGACATGTTCTGTTGTAGCCTCTGAACGACATCTCAAGGATGCACTGTGGTACATAAGAAGCCTCCTTTCCCCCCTTGAAACCGAAATAAAAAAAGAGGTTGTGCGCTCGTTTGCTCATTGTGTCAAATTTCGTTTGAGATCATGTATTTTCCCTCTTGTGGTCAGGATGACAACATGCCACTGTGGTGCTCCATGATAGCCCTTGGGCCTCCTGAACTTAACCATCTCCGCAGGGCCCATCTCTATTCAACCCCTCTAATTACGGCTCCTTCATTGTCATAGCTAATTCAGCCCCCCTCCAAAACTGCCACCAACACAGCCAACCCCGCTCAAATTAAAAACCCGCTCCCCACCGGGAGGGCTTTCTGTGCCTACCGTTCCCCCTACGGGACCCCAGCTTAACCATGCCTCGGGAGTTAATCCTCACTGTTTTAGAAATGAACTGCGAGCTTATGAAAGGGTGGGTCGTGGAGTACAAGTATAGCCCCCATTGGGTGACATCAATATCGGGGACGAATGTCAACATTGCTTAGCTAGATCTGAGGTCTTGACCTTCCATGCAGACCTACCCTTAAGGATACTGATTCTAGACAGCCAGGTCAAAGACATGTTGGAACACTGTTCAGGCATAATTTAAAATCAGGTCATGAGACAGGACAATGGGACTTTGGCTATCATTTACACCAGCAATGACAGATACCTTTCAGGGCAGTTGTCAATTGTCGTGCCTTGACTTTAACATCTGAAGACTGTTATTTATCTAATTACCTAACAATTTTTTATTGTTACCGATTAAATTAATAATGTTACAATTAACTCATTAGGATCTGGGGCACCACGAGAGCTGTTCTTTTAAAGAGTTACCATCTCCTGAATGAAACTCTTAAAGGTCTCTACCTATCACATCTATAAACAGTCAACTTATTAATCATAACCTCGTATCATATCATCATTCTGAACAGTCAAAACCTCCCTGCATCTGAAAAAAACAGAGCCTTACGTATGATTCGGTACAACACAATTTGGTTTAGTTATTTATTTACTAGCTAATTACTTGGTAACACAGGATAAACATACACACTCTGCACGGGTTATTGACTGGACACTTAATATGCTGAAAACAGGTCCATAGAGGAATGACAACAACATTGATGCTTGTTAACTTCTCTGGGATATGTGGGACGGTAGCGTCCCACTTGGGCAAAAGCCAGAAAAAATCTACCCCCGCCAAATTCAAATATATTACTATAAAAATCAATCTTTCATGAAATCACACATGAAAGACACCAAATTAAAGCTACACGTGTTGTCAATCCAGCCAACATGTCTGATTTCAAAAAGGATTTACGGCGAAAGCACACCAAACGATTATGTTAGCTCAGTACATAGCCACAGAAAAACACAGCCATTTTCCCAGCAAAAGATAGTAGTCACAAAAAGCAGAAATAGAGATACAATTAATCACTAACCTTTGATGATCTTCATCAGATGACACTCATAGGACATCATGTTACACAATACATTTATGTTTTGTTCGATAATGTGCATATTTATATCCACAAATCTCGGCTTACATTTGCGCCATGTTCAGAAATGCCTCCAAAATATCCGGAGAAATTGCAGAGAGCCACGCCAAATAACATAAATACTCATCATAAACTTTGATGAAAGATACATGTTTTACATAGAATTAAAGATACACTTGTATCAGCAACCGCTGTGTCACAGCAACCGCTGTGTCAGCAACCGCTGTGTCAGATTTCAAAAAAACTTTACGTAAAAAGCACACCATGCAATAATCTGAGATGGCGCTAAAAAATAACAACATTTCTCCGCCATGTTGGCGTCAACAGAAATACGAAATTACATCATAAATATCCACCTACCTTTGATCATCTTCATCAGAATGCACTCCAAATAATCCTAGTTCCACAATAAATTGCTGTTTTGTTCGATAATGTCCATTACTTATGTCTAAGTAGCTACTTTTGCTAGCATGTTTAGTGCACATGTCCAAACGCTCGCGCAGAAGCAGGCGAACTCGGGCGGAAACTTAAAAAAGTTATATAACATGTCGAAAAACCTGGTCAAACTAAGTAGAGAATCATTCTTCAGGATGTTCTTATCATATATTTCCAATAACGTTCCAACCGGAGAATTCCTTCATGTCTGTAGAAGTTATGGAACGCAAGGCGATATCATGAGGAAAGCGTTTTATATCCAATAGTAATAATAATATGCATATATTAGCATCTGGGACAGAGTAGGAGGCAGTTCACTATGGGCAAGCAATTCATCCAAAAGTGAAAATGCTGCCCCCTATCATAAAGAAGTTAACCTCTCTGGGATAGGCGGGACGCTTGCGTCCCACTTGGCCAATAGCCAGAGAAAATGCAGAGCGCCAAATTCAAAAAAAAAATATAAAATCAAACTTTCATTAAATCACACATGTAAGATACCAAATTAAAGCTACACTCGTTGTGAATCCAGCCAACATGTCAGATTTCAAAAAGGCTTTTCGGCGAAAGCATAAGATACTATTATCTGATGATAACAGTAAACAAAGAGAGTGTAGCATATTTCAACCCTGCAGGCGCAACACAAAACGCAGAAATAAAATATAAATTATGCCTTACCTTTGATGAGCTTTTTTTGTTGGCACTCCAATATGTCCCATAAACATCACAAATGGTCCTTTTGTTCGATTAATTACGTCCATATATATCCAAAATGTCCATTTATTTGGCGCGTTTGATCCAGAAAAAAACAGCTTCCAATTCGCGCAACGTCACAACAAAATATCAAAAAAATTACCTCTAAACTTTGCAAAAACATTTCAAACTACTTTTGTAATACAACTTTAGGTATTTTCAAAAGTTAATAATCGATCAAATTGAAGACGGGTCTATCTGTTTCCAATACAGGAGGACAACAAACTAACGCTACTTTTCTAGTCTTGCGCAACTCTCAAACAGTACACATAACGTTACACTGATTCCAGATGGCCGTACTTCTTCATTGCACAAACGAATAACCTCAACCAATTTCCAAAGACTGGTGACATCCAGTGGAAGCGGTAGAAACTGCAAACAGGTTGATTAGAAATCTAGTATCCCAATGAAACCACATTGAACAGACAGTGACCTCAAAAAAAAAGAAATTTGAATGGTTAGTGCTCGGGGTTTTGCCTGCTACATAAGTTCTGTTATACTCACAGACATGATTCAAACAGTTTTAGAAACTTCAGAGTGTTTTCTATCCAAATCTAATAATATGCATATCTTATATTCTGGGGATGAGTAGAAGGAAGTTGAAATTGGGCACGCTACTTATCCAAAAGTGAAAATGCTGCCCCCTATCCTAGAGAAGTTAAAGAAGAGATGGAGAGTAATGGACATTTTTCAAATTACATGCACAGCACATAGTATTGAAACTTCATACATGTAGTGGGTATACTTTCCAAGTTACAGTATTTAATTTATAACATTTTTAATGACATCACAAAATAACATCAGTGTTCTATAGCTCACCTCTGACCATTCCCCATGTTTTAGGTTAGAAATATTGTTCCAGTATTTGCATTTGAACGTGTCAGAGTTTCGCGGGAAAAAGTATGTTAAAACGAAGAACATTCCTTTGGTGAATTTTGGAGAGGAAGAGAGAGATCTTCTAACTTAATTTACAACAGGACGTGAGTTGTTAATCCCCACTAGCCCACCCTCTTCTACAGGTGAAAGGGGGACTGATTGAAGTTATTCATTGCAAACCTGATCTAACCTATTTGGATTCTTGTTGACAGTCACGACACCATCCTTACACTTGACTAAAGGGCAGATGCCATGTTTCCATGTAAAGTTAGACTATACTGTATGTTATGGCCATATGGCATTTAAACACACTTCTTAGGCCAGTGCTGTAAAAAAGAGAGAGCTAGACATACCGTTTCTATCCTGTTCTATTTCGACAGTGCAGAATCAGCATTCTTCAAGTGGGCACTTTCTCTTTTCACTCAAAGCACCCTCCTATCTCCCATTGCTGACTAGACATCTCAGATTTTGTGTTATCTCTCCATCATGTTCTCTCCTAAATTTGCATTGCTGCAGTAGGTTTGTCAAGCAATTATCCCCTGCAGGACATTTGTGATTTGATGAGTATCTGGTGCGACATGAGTGAACGAGGAAGAGGAGCAGTCCTTGGAGGATTTATACTAATGCACTGACCCAGGGTAATGGACACATCAAAACATGTATGGCATACTATAGTGTAGTATGCGGTTCCTGTGTGGCTCTGTTGGTAAGTGTGGTGCTAGCAACACCAAGGTTGTGGGTTCAAATCACCCAGGAATCACATACATCTACCAAAAATCTATGCATTTTCTACAGTGTAAGGGACTTATAAAAGTGTGTGCTACATGGCATATGTACTATAGTATAATTAATGGGAAGACAAACAGCACACATTGAGGCTCAACTGGTGGGGTTGAGATACATGGATCAAGGAGGAGCTTCATAAAAGAAATGAAGCTTTTCCAATACTCTCTGGCTGTACCAAACAGCCACGATCTCCCACTCTCATAAAGACGCATTGATACTTAGCCTACATTCTCTTCCACAATACCCAGTTGAACACCCAAAATTGAAATCATAGAGTACATCTATGCTTATCGGTACACAAATGAACCACTCCAGCTGTCACACGTCATCTTGTTTACCTGTTCTTCATCTAGAGAGAGAGCGAGAGAGCGAGATGACACACTGATCCATCCACATGTACTCTGATTTCAGTGTCTCTTTTCCTCTCTGTTAAGTGCCTCCTCCACCACCATTCCATTTTCATATTCACATGCATGGCTGCCTTGACATTTAGTACAGTGAAATTGACTGTTTTCAGGGACTCTCTGGAGAGGAATGTATTACTATGTCCTGTCAAAAAAGATGTCTTCAAGGTAGGTGATATCTGGGCATTAGTTGTTTATTGAATTTACGGCCACCATTATTTCTGCACTTAGCATGATTGTATTAATCTTACACCTATTCTGCCAAGGTCAACTCCATACAGCATTGTTCCTGGGCGACCATATGTGACCTTGCACAGGCCCAAAGACCAGAATTACCAGTGAAGGGATCCTTCAGGGATTTGACGTGTGGTGAAATAAAGGCATCACGCCCAATGACAAACCAATCAACCAATGTCGGAGCCAGAGAGGTGTGATAATGACTGAGACGGAATAGGCAGGGGCCATGATGCGATTCCATATAGTGTTCTCCGATGGAGTGACATGCACAGGCTCTGGCTAACTCTTAATAAGGTCATCTCTTGGAAGAGTCACATTGATCAACCTTAGAGTGATATAGTTTCTCTCTTGATGTTGATGTTCACCAATCTCAGATCTTAGGTGGTTGTTTATTCTTGCAAGGTTGAGAGCTGTAACGCTGTTTCATTCAATTTCATGGTCAAGCAATGTTTTTTCATAATAATCATTGTCACAGGATGGTTTAATGAATCCAAATTGTAGAGAGACGCAAATTGGTTATAATTCAAAAAGGCATTTACGAAATATGCAAAAAGTAGAAGTATCAATCAGATGTTCAATACTGTGCCATGTGCTTGCTAATTATTGAACAGCAAAGATTCAATCACATTTAGGTGGCTATTAGGCACATACTTCTAAGTTAAGTCCACAGTCTACCCTATTGTATATATTAAAATTACATACTTGGAAAAAGTTGTGCTGAGATTAAGGCTGTCTAATTTCTACAAAAAAACCTACCATTTACATATGCAGTGATTAATTGGACTACCTGTCCTTACAGACACTAGTATTGACGCTAGTTGTATCCGCGTTGACTCCCACTCACAGACATACTTTATGACAAAACAAGAGAGGCACATTATCAAACGTAGGCCGTAGATATTTAAAGAGTGTCATGTAATTACTGCTGATGGCGGCCTAATCTCAAACCCTCTCCACTCTCTCCATGCATTTGGGGCCAACGCGAGAGCACTGCATCCGATTTTAGCGAGCAGCTAATGGATAACGGTCCGTGAGAAGATAATGGATTTTCTGTAGAGGGCTATTCCTCCAATGTGGCGAGCAGAAACATTCTGACAGCCACAAAGAGTTTCACATCTAATGCACTGTAGTTCTCCACAGCAAATGGTATACGTACGATTATCCATGTCAAAATTGGACCGCCATTCATGTCCATTTCTGGCTCACCTCATTTGTATGATAATATCTGTATGTGATATAATGACTGTAATTAGCATTTCTACTCCTGGCTGGTTTTAACGTAAGTTGCACCACACTGGGAACTTCACAGGTAATGGCTGGTGTTTCTATGTTATAATGGTTAATAAGGTAGACCACTTTTTCTCTGCGGGAGAAAGGCAAGTCAGTTAAGAATATATTCTTATTTACAATATGGCCTACCGGGGAACAGTGGGTTAACTTCCATGTTTAGGGGCAGAACAATAGATTTTTACTACGTCAGCTCGTGGGTTCAATCCAGCAACCTTTCGGTAACTGGCCCAACGCTTTAACCACTAGGCTACCTGCCGCCCCATTCTATTGTTCAACTAAACAAGGGCATCATTTGACTGTGGTCCACTAACATTACTAGCAAGACCAATTATGTGTTACTGGCTCTTAAAAATGAATGAATGCATCTTCGATAGGAAGCTAAAACATCTATTATGGCAGACATTATTGTAACAGACGCTCAATGTACCTCAGGTGTGTATTTAATCCTAGTCTCCTTTAGTCCAACCATTCATGTCATTAAAACTCCATTATGGATAATAAAGGAAGAACTTGTAGCAATTTGCTGAGAGCTATTAAGATCTTATACTTTCTCTACACGATGTAACAATGCACGGCATAATTATTTTAAGCGTGTGTGTTTAACGCAGAGTTTTATAATTAATGTCAATTCAACAGCAATTCTCTCAGCATCTCTAAAATCTACTTCTTTGGCCTGTAAGTGATGAAGCATTGTTCAGGCATTTCTTCAGGTTTATACAAGCTACATGGATAGCCTTTAAAACGAGTACAAACTAGTCAAATATCGGTAGAAATTCACACAAAATGTATACAGATTGACAGGATACCAGCGTGAACTACGTGACACTGAGAAATGTGAATGATGCAAGAAAATGTCAGCCTGAAAATAAACCTCCAACTGTTCAGGTCCAACTAGGCACTGGACTTGCCCTATCACCAGGCATGACAGACATGACAAGCTGAGCAGTTAAGCTGACACTCACCCACACATATAGCCCTCGTTTATGCCATGTTCGGCGCAAAGGGAGGTCAGGGTCTCTCTCAGACAAACATGCTCACTCTGACAGATTCTGACAGGACTGGACGTCCACTGACATAGAAATAGCAGATGACCTGAGGAGTCACCTTCTCACGTTCTCTTTGAGAACAAACTTTTTATTTTCTACTTCCACGTCTATTTGTCTCGAGAAGTGACTCGGATGTCATGGATTGTGTCTAACTCTCGAACGTTTTATAAACGTTAACTGCCTGGGGGTTATGTCAGTAGTCAAGTAAAACTCCACGGTGGGTGTGCCTGGTGGGGGTCACATGGAGAGAAAGTCTGTGTGTTTTGAATTAGCCCTCTTGCGGCGCAGCCGTCATGCCGCACCTTGTCACGTCATCTCTCGTTTCTTCATTCCGGTGGCGAGGTGCCCCGGCTTCGCATCTGTTCCCACCGTCTAGGAGCAAGCGAGGTAGAGGCGTGGACAGGGAACATATGGAGCACGTCGGCACAGAAACGACAGCTTATCACAGAGACATCGGCGGCTCACTTCTGCTTGGAAAAGGGGGCCGGATTTAAATACATTAGAATGTTAATGCACATCTATCCCAGTGATAAAGAAATTGACTAAATCCCCCTCCTTCTCTCCTGTATGACTTTATGAGAACAAGGCAACTGCTTTAGTCCTTACTAGGCAACATTGCAATTTAGGGTGGGGGGAATGTGAGAAAGATGATGGCTCATATCTCTTTGTTTTGGGTTGGAAAACCCAGTGCCCCTAATTTGGAGTTTGCTGACAATGCATTGAAGTTCAACCAATGACATCAAGCACACTCTAATGTGCTTAGTTCCCATCTAACCCAACCAGACTTGACAGTAGACTTCACAGTATTCACATACCATTTGCCAAAGAGGATAAGAGGCTGTTGTGTTTGGCAGACGAAAAACAACAATCTGGACAGGATCATAGGAATCATTGTGTAGACATCGTTGCCACCACTGTGACTATAATCAAATCATTAGAACATCTCTCATGTCTACGGGTAGCTTATGAATCACAACATAATCCCCATCTTTCAGCCTCTCACCTCTAAACCTTGAACTCAGATTGAATTTCAACACAATGGATTACAAGCTGAAAGGCAGATGTACTTAGTTAAAATTACCCAAATACAGACCAGAGGGCACTGTCTATTAGAGAACAATGGTAAATGTCCTGTCTACCTTATATAACACTAGAACCAGTATTTAATTTTCTCAACTACCATATCAAGATGAAAGTATGATTGTTGACTGCACAACATCACAACACATTTCTTTGAAGTCCCTTCAAAATTCATTGAGCGTCAGTTTCAGAGATTACCTGGCCATCGTGGAAGAGTCGAACATCATGGAGGTTTGTAGTGTTTGCATTCTAGGTAGGCTCATTCGTTTTTACCAAATAATTTTCTTATTACCGCTCTTCTTATTCCACAGACATGTCTGTTAGCGGTGTTTTACACAGTTGATGCAGAGATGTGGAGAGGCAAGTTGTTGCGTTTACTATAGCATCAGGGGAGAATATGACTTGCGGCGACCATGAGATACATAGAAATTCTAGTTTGCATGATATCTACCTGCACCCAATGTGAAATTTATGAATTTATGAAATCCATTATGATGAATGTGTCCATCTGTCAGTGATGAGACAGAATAGTTTATAATTCCCGTACTGAACCTTTATGTCATCATTATGTCTGAAATATATTCCAGATATGCACAATTTAAGTATGAATTATAAAGTCCTTTGAATTAATTTTTATAAGACAGGTACTGGCAAAATCCTGCATAGGATATTAGGCCTACCACTGATCTTAAGACGATTATCATAAGTGAATGAAATTTAGACATACACAATGTCCTGGAATTTCCATTTTTCTCAAACACATCCTTTTTAATTATTCTGACCTGTTTTAATGCGGTAGTGTCGCCTGTTGGGCTGATCTGCATTGTTGTATTATCTTCTGACAGACCCTGATCCTGGAACTGTCTGCGGTTCCGCCTGACAGCTTAAAGAAAGAAAAAACACATAGCTGATCTCAGTTCTTTAATGGGCCAAGATGACTGTTCACCTTTTGAGTTTAACATAGCCTGGAGGGAGGCAGGTAGATTTTTTTGATGGAATAGGGTGCTATCTTATAATGGCTTTTCCCATTGAGCATTCATCCCTCGTGCTAACTTCCCCTCTGAATGCAAATGCGCTTCTCACATCTCTTTGACTTCAGGCCCTTCTCTTTTTGTGGAAAACGTAAAGGATTAGCACTAGTGCGGGACTGATGGGAGGGACGTACGCAATCAGAATAAGTTATTGGGGGGGGGGGGGGGTCTTATGTTTCTCCTAGCTCTGATTCTGGAGTACTGGTGCTTGCTCTTTCATGCGTTCGGTTTTCCACAGCTTATAAAATGTGTGTTTGAAGAGAACAGGACTCCATTGGTCGGAATCTAATCCAAAGCGCTTTCTCAGGCGATATGACAGCACATCACCTTGAAGCCCTCATTACTGTCAATGTGAGATTGTAGTCTACCCTTCAGAATTGGGGTAACGGCAGGTGCAGGCGTTTCACTCCAACGTATGCAGGTTGAAAATGGGGGAGAAGTGACATGGAGCTGCTCAACACTATCATTTCAAAATGTGCCCTGGAACACGCCTCTCACCATACCACTGTAGGATGTTTGTGTACACTTTTTTGGTCAGATCTCCTTCCCACCTGTGCAAGCTACAGTTTGTAAGAACATCATGTCCTCTCTATCATTGATTGTACCACTTCAATTAACTATATTTTCAATGGTAACTCGTAGAGAACTACTATGATGCTGTTTTTAATTCACTTCTGAATATAACAGCAATTTGCATCTACCTAAACCACAATAGATGCAGATCGCTGCCAGTCCAGAAAGCAACAGGAGAAACTGAATAAGCTACCAAAGGGGATTGGTGTTATTAGTGCCACATCTCTAACAGCCCGAGAGAAATCACCAATTTAAGTCAGCACCCGTAAGTATGTGCTGCTCCTATTTGAAGCCGATTGACGTCTCTTTATTAAGTGGCTTGACAATTGAAGAGTACAAATGCATCGGAAAATCCATACAGCTATAACAAATGCAGGAGTGCCACTGTGTCTGCATTTCAAATGGCACCCTGTTCCCTATGTAGTGCACTGCTTTTGACCAGAGCCCTATTCGTCCTAGTCAAAAGTAGTGCACTATAGTGTGAATAGGGTGTCATTTGGGACGTATCTTTGTCTGCTGCCTTCATCTCTACTAGTTAATCAACAGCTGATTGGGGGAAATCATAAAGAAGGTAAATGGGAAGTAAATCAAAGTAAATAATCTATTATTTGAATGTCTTGCTTAAACAGGAACTGGCAAGGATAGAAGTTTGAGAGATGAGCTAAAAGTGTGGTCTTTATCAATCAACCACGTAACAAGTTGCAAAAAAAAAAGGTTAGATTAGCTTCAACACAAAACACTGACATGCAGAAACATGTTTACAGAATCCTTAGAGAACTGTACATCCACAAACAGGCAGACGTGGTTCTTAATCCAGATCTTTAATCCAGATCTTTAATCCAGCTCTTTAACATACTCCAACTACATTACTGTGGTAGCAGCCATCACTGCCAAAATGTGTCGACACGGCCTATGCATGCCTTCCCATTCCCCGTAATCAACGTGGCAGCCCACTTCTTTGCACTCCTCTGCTTCCCCCCTCCTTCTTCTAGATCTCCTAATCTCATGCTAGAGTGCTATGACAGGTAGGTATTTGCAGTGGATTAAGGCTGTAATATTTTGGCATTAACGTGAATTAATATCACAATGAATATGGAACATTTGGGTAATTACCAACTCTTATGCTCTCCATGCTGTTTCTAAGGACGTGTCAAAGGATTTACTTTTTTATTTATTTTATTTAAAAAAATAAAAAATCTGTGTATGGCTGGGATGGGATTTTCCCTCAATTTATTATTTGTGATTATGCCAGTCCTACTCGTAATCTCTTCTAGCCCCTATAAATAGGTTGAAAGCACTTATTATTATGGAGTAGTCCTTGATGAAACAATTTTGCTCGATGCATGTAATTGCTTATTAATTAAATATTGACACAAGGCTTAAACACGGCCTGTCATACTCTGACACCTTCCAAGCAGGATGGTTCAGGACTGTGCATCATCCCTTTTCTCCTTTTGATGGGAGAGATTACGAGGGAAATCTTCCTGTGGAAATAATTCGTAACAAAGCAATCATTGCTGTTTGCACATGTGTGTAAGTGTGTGTGTGTGTGTGTGACTTGACTTGGCATGAAAAACTTTCTCGGGCAAAAGCACCTTTCTCAGCACAAACTCGTAGATAGATCAGTGTTGTGCCGTTTCAGTGCAGACATATTGGATAGAAAAAGAGGCGATGTGATACCTTTGCTATTTCTGGGAAATCATTTTCAGCATGCATTTACATGCAAATGTTCCCCTTCCCAGCCACTCTGCAGCACAAGAAATCATTGTCTCATCAGGTAAAAGATGGATTTCATCCCTATGCCCTTGTTAAAGGAACCATCTGAATACATATGGCTTGTGCTGCTGTGCAGCTCTGCTTCCTGGTTTAGACTAGTCTGCTTCCTGGTTTAGACTTCTCTGCTTCCTGGTTTAGACTACTCTGCTTCCTGGTTTAGACTTCTCTGCTTCCTGGTTTAGACTTCTCTGCTTCCTGGTTTAGACTACTCTGCTTCCTGGTTTAGACTACTTTTGGGCAGACATGGATATAGACAAGTGGCACTGTGTTATAAGGTATGAAGAGGACAGTTAGCATATATAGCACAGATCCAATGTCGTTTAAAGGTTGTCTCAAAGAAACATGTGAATGTTGTAATAATAATCCATGTTAATAATCATAATAATGACTCGCCATGTCAATAGTACAGTAACAATGTACTGTATATCAACCGACAGGCCAGAGTTCTCATTAGACTTGGACACCAATTCAATTCAATAACTCAACAATCATTATTCGACAGATTCACAATTGTAACATATTGAATTATTCAGCAATGTTGTGTAGAGAGTTGCAGCCTGGGAATTCTTTGGTGACTTTCATGTTATCTTCAAGCTGTACACTTGTTCTGTAGTGGCAAACGGTGAACCCCCTCCGACCAGCCTGGTATCCTCCGACAGGGGAAATCTAAACGTTTAGATTTAAAGGGGATAATCTATTCAATCAGTGCTCTCATAAATGCATACTTATTAGTTGTATATCAAAATAATTACACTGACTCCTAAAATGTATGGGATTATTTTATCTCTGGGCAAGACTTTTGTCAGCAGAGGATTGTTGGGATCTCAACTCAAACAGACTCAGAGGGCAACAAATGGATTTTTGAGCAGAAATCATATATACTGCTAAGAACTTTCCATAGAAATGCATTTTGCATTTTTCAATCCAGACTCTAGATCTGACAATATACAGAACCCTTTCAAAGGACTGAACAGTGCATTAACATGCAATATATGTAGAACAGACCAGGAAGGGTTCATGTTTGTAACTTCTCCATTAAATTATGATTATCTCAAGTACAACACAACACTTTGTCCTTGGGTTTTCGTATTGTCTACAATGTTTGCTGTGATTAGTCATTGTGACTAGTAATTGTTAGTGATGTTAGTCACTGTTAGTGATGTTAGTCATTGTGATCAGTCATTGTTAGTCATTTTTAGCAATGTTAATCATTGTGATTAGTCATTGTTAGTGATGTTAGTCATTGTGATTAGTCTTTTTTTTCTTACATGTATTAACCCCTCCATTACCAAACATATGCTATTTAATCCCAACCCTCAGCAACTCTCAGTCCATCCCACCTATCACCATAGACCACCCTCTGGTGTCATGTGCCATATTTTTCAAATATGCTGTGATGTTTTACATTTTTGAACCTTTCTAATCGTATATTATCCACAGATTGTGAGCTGAAGATGAAACCCTTTCCTATGAGTATTATTATATTATTTATTGACTGACTATGGCTTTCCAAATCACCCAACACTGCTATTTGTAAGGTTAATTTTAAGTGCATGTTGGGATTTTTTAACCATTCCTGAACCTGTGACCAGAAACCAGCTACATAGTGGCAATACCAGAATAAATTGATTGATTTTGCCTCTTCGCAACAAAATCTACAGAGCTGAGATTGTTGTATGCCCCATATATATAGCATTCTGTTGGCGGCAAGAATTTTATTTAATAATTTAAATTGAACAACTCTAAGTGTTGAATCAAGTGTAGATTTTTGTACCAGTTCATAAATCACGTGCCATGGAATTGGTACATCAATTAAATTGAATTCAATTCAATTCATTGGTACAACATTTCATTTTCAATTAGTCGGAAATGAGAAGTTGTAATCTGTGTAAAGGCAAAAAGGAAATTTTTGAACAAAGGATGAGCCTTTCTTAATAATTGTCACGCCCTGACCTTAGAGAGCTTTTATGTCTCTATTTTGGTTTGGTCAGGGTGTGATTTGGGTGGGCACTCTATGTTCATTTTTCTATGTTTTATATTTCTTTGTTTTGGCCGGGTGTTGTCCTCAATCAGGGACAGCTGTCTATCGTTGTCTGATTGGGAACCATACTTAGGTAGCATTTTCCCACCTGTGTTTTGTGGGTAGATATTTTCTGTTTTGTGTTTCTGCACCTGACAGAACTGTTCGTTGTCGTTTTGCTCTTTGTTATTTTGTTCAAGTGTTTTTTGAGAATAAATCATGAACACTTACTACGCTGCGCTTTGGTCCACTTCTTCATGCAATGATGACCGTTACAATAATCTACTGGAGAACCATTTTGGGTTTAAGTATATCTTATGTATGAGTGAAGCTTTTAGTGAGAGGTTTAAAGCTTTAATATTTAATAGTTTTAGCCGACCAAACTCATATTCATTACATAAATAGGCACGTTTAATTTTGTCTGGCTTATCATTCCAAATAAAATAAAATATTTTTTGCTCATATGATTTAAAAAATGAGTCATCTGGAGTAGGCAGTGCCATTAGTAAGTAAGTAAACTGTGATAGGACCAAAGAGTTAACCAATCTGATTTTTTTCCATAAATAGACAAGTATTTACTTCTCCATTGTTGAAGAATCTTATCTATTTTTCCTAACTTTCTATTGAAATTAATTGTGGTAAGTTCATTTATATATTTTTTAGATGAGAATATGTCTACTTCACCATCCGCACATTTTATTGGGAAATTACAAGGTAGTGTAAACACTGTATTGTTTTAATGATCCAATACGTAATATGGTACATTTGTCATAATTAGGTTTTAAATCAGATAGGCTAGAAAAATGATCAAGATCTTCAATGAGACTGTGCAGGTATCCAGATTGCGGACTTAAGAAAAAACTAGAGTCATCGGCATACATTGACACATTTGCTTTTATCCCCTGGATTTCTAACCCCTTGCTCTTCTCGTTGGATCTAATTTTAATAGCTAGCCTTTCAATGGCCATAATAAATAAATATGGAGACAATGGACAGCCTTGTTTTATTCCTCTTAAAAGCTCAATACTTTCTTAGAAGTAACCATTATTTACTGTTTTACATCTGGGGTTGCTGTATGTAACTTAACCCATTGTATAAGAGATTACCAAAATTAAAGTAATCCAGGCATTTATATATAGAGTCGTACTTTATCAAATGCCTATTCAAATGCTGCACGAATACCAGACCTGATATCTTCGATGTTTCATAATGTTCACTTGTTTCAAGTAATTGTCATATATTATCTACAATATATCGTCCATGTAAAAAACCTATCTGATTAGTGTGGTATCCCAGGAGGTCTACCCCGGGGGATGGTAATAGAGGGGAGGTACGTGAGGCGACTTTGACTCCCTCTGCTGGGAATACAGGAGCTGGGCACCACGACACGGACAGCTCTAAGTGGAGTTAATTAGAGGAAAGTGCCAACCAGCCGTGGAGGCCAAATAAAAGGAGCACGGTGGCACACCACGAGGGAGAACGGGGAGAGACCGACACCAAGCCACAGTAGAGAAGAAGGACTGAGCTAAACCTAAGTGATTTTCTTTGTTATGTTTATTTTCGGTCTTAGTAAAGTTGTTTTTGCAGACTAAAACCTCCCTGTCTCTGTGTCAATCTCTTCACACTAAACCCAACACCCCATGGTTTATCACATTAGGATGAACAGTGTCCCGTACAAACCTTTGTATTCTATGTGCTATGCATTTCGGAAGGATTTTTGCATCACAACATTGAAGTGTTAGAGGCCTCCAGTTTTTTACATTTACTGGATCTTTATACTTACCACCTGGGTCCTGTTTTAGTAGTAATGAAATCAGACCTTGAGCACCTGAAAGTCTAACATTTGTATAAGAGTAATTAAATCATGCTAATAAATCATGCTAATCATGCTAATAATGGATCTTAGAACACATTAAAATAGGTCTGATAGACCTCTACTGGTATACCGTCAAGCCTGGCTGAAAATATGTTATTGCCTCAAAAGGTTCCTCTCTGTAAGTTGGTCTTCACACAGGTTTTTCTGTAAAATTGTAAATTTTATATACCATTACTATTATTATGATCAAAGAAATCCTTACAGTTAACAATCCTTACAGTTAACATCATTCAGTGGAAATGAGACTGAAAAAAAACATGCTTAAAATATTTGCTTCCTCTTTCAAATGGTATTTTGGTGAATCATGGATAATTCCATCATTTGTAACGAGTTTCTTTATAATATTTGTGTTGAAGATTCAAGAAACATTTTGTGCATTTTTCATCATTTTCCATCCAATTTGTTTTTATTTTTGTAATACATTACACTTGATCGTTATTGAATAAATACCTCTATTTCTTTTGTTTTTCTTCTAACCTATTTCATGTCTCTATAGTACAGTTTCCATTACCATCTACCTGCGCTGTTACTTCCTCTTTTTCCTTATTCGTCTAATCTCTTTGACAGAACTGCTTTAGTTTTAATGATGAGTATTGTATTGAATGGCCTTTGAAAGTACATTTGAAAGTGTCCCATACAATAAGGGGATCTGCTGTACCTATGTTGTACAAAAAAAAGACAATGATAAATTGTTTTGTATTAGCAAGAACAAATTGTCATCCAATACGCTTTGATAAAATGTCCAATAACCCCGTCTACGTAGAAATTCTGTAAGAGTTATATGGAGACCAATTAGATGGTGGACCGATTGCATTCAGTCTCCTATTAGTTTGGAGTAGGTGTGATGCTACCGTCCCACCTGGCCAACATCCGGTGAAATTGCAGAGTGCGAAATTCAAATGACAAAAATCGTAATATTAAACATTCATGAAAATACAAGTGTCATACATCAGATAAAAGCTTAACTTCTTGTTAATCCAGCCACTTTGTCAGATTTCAAAAGGCTTTACGGAGAAAGCACACCATGCGATTATCTGAGGACAGCGCCCTGCACATAAAAGCATTACATACATTTTCCAACCAAGCAGAGGCATCACGAAAGTCAGAAATAGCGATAAAATAAATCACTTACCTTTGAAGATCTTCATCTGGTTGCAATCACAAGCGTCCCAGCTACATAACAAATGGTCCTTTTGTTCGATAAAGTCCTTCTTTATATCCCCAAAAAGTCAGTTTAGTTGGTGCGTTTGACTCAGTAATCCACCGGTTTCCCTCGTTAAAAATGCATACAAATTAATCCCGTAAGTTACCAAAAAACCTCGTCCAAACAAGTCAAACAACATTTCTAATCAATCCTCAGGTACCCTAATATGTAAATAAATGATACAATTTAAGACGGAGAATAGTATGTTCATTACCGGAGATAAATAACGAGGTACGCGCTCTCATCCACGCATGTAAAAACACTACAGCCAAAATGGGAGCCACTTACAACAACTACAAATTCTAGCTAATTTTTAAAAAACAAGCCTGAAACTCTTTCTAAATAATGTTGATATCTAGTGGAAGCACTAGGAACTGCAATCTGGGAGGCATTCCTTTTATATTCCCATAGAGAGCCATTATAATCTGTGGTGAGCTCAAAAAAAATAATTCCAGATGGATTCTCCTCGGGTTTTTGCCTGCCATATCAGTTCTGTTATACTCACAGACATTATTTTAACAGCTTTAGAAACTTTAGAGTGTTTTCTATCCAATACTGCCAATTATATGCATATCCTAGCTTCTGAGCCTGATTAACAGGCCGTTTACTTTGGGAACCTCATTCATCCTAACTCCCGAATACTGCCCCCTACCCCGAAGAAGTTAACACATTTTTTTTTACTTTCGAGGCCAGCAAGAGTGACAATAGGAAGTAATCAAGACGGCTAGCTGGATTAATTAAGCCTCCCCCATGTATGTCTCACTAGGTCAGGGTTTTTCAACCTCAATATATCCACTAGTTCTAATGTATCCATCATCTTGTGATTAGTCATTGTTAGTGATGTTAGTCATTTTGATTTTCAAGCTGAGAATCTGTGGCAAATAATCACATGCAGCAAACTCTCATTTAATGTCGTTTGAATTAGCTAGTGATGTTTTAATGGATTTGAATGTCAACTATGCCAAAAGGAAAATATGTTTATCAAAGTATTTCTGCAGTAAACAATCACCAGAGGAGCACTCACTACTTTACATCAGGGCTGACATTATAATCATTATCACCAGGGTTGGGAGTAACTGATTACATGTAATTTGACACAAAACAAACAGTAATCAGTTACTTCAATGTTCCCTCTAAACTGCGAGCCACGCACTTCCTCCAGGGCTTTCTCTGGAGGAAGAAATGCCATGCCGCGCATAGACTCAAGAGATTGAACTTTAGTTTGCACTATATAGATCAACATTTTTTCTGGGATCGAATCACCGTTATATTAACCCATTTTCAATGCAACAAACCAAAACAAATTTAATTTAGCAAGAATGAGTCTGTGATTTTGATCTAGGCAGAGCCAGAGCGCGATGGAGTAGAATTATTTTGGCGGGGTTAGCTCACCAGCAGTCTTTTCAGATCAGAGTGCACACATTTGTTGATATTGTTTGCTATTTAGCGAGTTATTAGCCCAGTTGTAGATAATTATAGGTCAGCAATGGGGAGTAACTGCTTCTTGCAAGAGCACAAAATGTGTAGGCTGTATTTGAAAAGCCAGTCAGGTGAAAAGCTTATGTCTTAGTGATGAGGCAGTTTTGTATTTTGAGACAGGATTTAATTTGAAAATATGCAGAGGGGTAGTATATAGATATGGCAGCGCTGCTTCTAGTGCCTTAGCAACTTTAAAAAAAAAAATTGTTGTGTGTTATTTCTTACATTATTAGCCCAGAACATTTTTGTGTTATTATATACAGCCAGAAATAACTTTTGGATATCAAAGCGGCGGTAATTCACTAGCGTTATGACCAGGAATACAACTTTCCTGGATCCTTTGTTTGCACCCCTCAGGGCAATTGCAATTATCCCAGAGACTGCTCCAAGATGCCGCCAGCGAAGAAGAGGTATTCGGAGTGGACTTCTAGTCCGATTCAGGAGGCGGGCACACCATCCACCGCTTCTGAGTATATTACACGCTAATGTTCAGTCTCTGGACAATAAAGTAGACAAGCACACGGCGAGGATCTCCTTCCAGAGAGACATCAGGGACTGTAACATACTCTGTTTCATGGAATAATGTTTCTCTCCGGATATTCTGTCCCCGTCCATACAGCCAGCTGTGCTCTCAGTACATCACGCAGACAGGAATAAAGAACTCTCCGGGAAGAAGAAGGGCGGTGGTGTATGTGATTAACCACGCATGGTGTGATTGTGATAATGTACAGAAACTTAAGTCCTTTTGTTCACCCAACCTAGAATACCTCACAATGAAATGCTGACCATATTACCTGCTAAGAAAATACTCTTCGGTTATAGTCACAGCCGTGTAGCTGGGGATTTTAACAAAGCAAATTTGAGGACAATGCTACCAAATTTCTATCAACATATTGAACATAGTGCTCGCGCTGAGAAAACATACGACCACTGCTATTCTCTCTTCCAGGATGCCTACCAGCCCCCCCATACCCCCCCCCCCCCGCCCCCCCTCCCGTTGGCAAATCAGATCAACTTAATTTTTTCCTCCCATCCTAGATGCAGAAACTCAAAGAGGAAGTAACCATGCTAAGGTCTAGACAATGCTGGTCTGACCGATCGGAATCCATGCTTCAGGATTGTGATATGTTCCGGGTAGCCTCGGAGAATAACATTGATTTATACACAGACATGGTGACTGAGTTAATCAGGAAGTGTATAGGGGATGTTGTTCCCACTGTGACTATTCAAACCTACCGAAACCAGAAACGGTGTACAGATGGCAGCATTCACACTAAACTTAAAGCGCGAACCACCACATTTAACCATGACAAGGTGACTAGGAATATGGTTAAATACAAATAAAACAGGCAAAACATGAGTACAGAGACAAAGTGGAGTCGCAATTCAACGGCTCAGACACAAGACGTATGTTGCAGGGTCTAGAGACAATCACAGATTACAAAGGGAAAACCAGCATTGTCACGGATACAGATGTCTTGCTCCCGGACAAGCTAAACACCTTCTTTGCCCGCTTTGAGGATAACACAGAGCCATCAACGCGGCCAACTCCCAAGCTCTCGTTCTCCGCTCTTGTTCCACTCCGACAATACTTGTACTAATATTTATATATTTCTTAATTCCATTATTTTACTTCAGATTTGTGTGTATTGTTGTGAATTGTTAGATATTACTGCACTGTTGGAACACAAGCATTTCACTACACCTGCAATAACATCTGCTAAATATGTGTATGTGACCAATAACATTTTATTTTACTTGATTTTTAAAATGCAATTTACTGTCAGCTATTTGACACATGGTGTTGAGCTATTTCCATGTGAAAATGTTATGGGATTTTCTCCATTGGTTTTGTTGGTAGGCCTACATTATGCTCAAATAGACACAATACCCTATTGGCTACTGTTTAAAACTGTAAGGGTACAGCCTCAGAGTTCACCGTCAACGCGGGCTGGGAATGGCACACAATTCTCACAATGTTCAAGTTTCCACTCACAAGACCAAAAGTATGTTCAGTGCCCCAAGAATATTGTAATCACATTGTAATCACTAGATTATTACTTCTTGCATTACTTGTATTACATTCAGATTTGATGATTTCTCAATTACATTTAATTCAGCATTGAAAAAAGGCACAAGTTTTTAAGTTTGTTCCACCTGAGCGAGTCAGAGACCACTATGATGACACACCAAATGTGTTTGATAAATCGCCGGAAAAGGCTGTGTGCTTAGGCTACAGTCCAAGCTATCTTTTCCAATGGTGCGACTGCTGTCGACATCCAAAGATTTTACAATTTGAATAAACGATAATGGATTTATCCTGCAATAGATGTCGGTCAATTGGTAACATATATTTGTGTCTTCTTCTAATGTCTCTTAAGGGGAAAGTAATCTAAAAGTAACTGCATGTAATTAGATTACGTTACTAAAAGAGGGTAATCCAAAAGTTGCGTTACTGATTACAATTTTGGACACGTAACTTGTAACTATAACTGATTACATTTAGAAAGTAACCTACCCAACCCTGGTCTTAAGGGAGAAAGTAATCCAAAAGTAACAATCTAAAGTAATCAGATTATGTTACTACATTTGGGTAATCAAAAAGTTATGTTACTGATTACAATTACAATTTTGAGCAGGTTTACAGTTTACATTTAGAATTAACCTACCCAACCCTTATTATCACAATACAAAAAGCAATTCAGGAGAAAAAATGGGGGGTTGGGGGGCCTCGAGCAGAGCATAGAGGGGCCTCAAGCAGAGAGAGAAAAAAAACATTACCAGTATATAGAGTACCATTCAAAAGTTTGGACACCGCGACTCATTATAGGGGCTTTCTTCTTTTACTATTTTCTACAATGTAGAATAATAGCGAAGACACCAACACTATGAAATAACACATATTGAATCACGTAGTAACCCAAAAAATGCTAATATTTCAAAGTAGCCACCCTCTACCTTGATGGGGGTGGCTACTAGGAGTAGCAGGTAGCCTAGTGGTTAGAGCATTGGGCCAGTAACCAAAAGGTTGGTGAATCGAAAATCCGAACTGATTCGGGTATTCGTTAAAAATCTGTTGTTCTGCCCCTGAACAAGGCAGTTAACCCACAGTTCCTAGGCTGTCATCGTAAATAAGAATTTGTTCTTAACTTTCTTGCCTACCTAAAATAATAAAATAAAAATGACAGCTTTGCAAACTCTTGGCATTCTCTAAACCAGCTTAATGAAGTAGTCACATGGAATGCATTTCAATTAACAGGTGTGCTTTGTTAAATAGAAACGACAGTCCATCATTACTTTAAGACATGAAGGTCAGTCAACAAGGAACATTTCAAGAACTTTGAACGTTTCTTCAACTACAGACACAAAAACCATCAAGCGCTATGATGAAACTGGCTCTCATGAGGACCACCACAGGAAAGGAAGACCCAGAGGTAATTCTGCTGTAGTTCATTAGAGTTACCAGCCTCAGAAATTGCAGCTAAAATAAACGCTTCACAGAGTTCAAGTAACAGACACATCTCAACATCAACTGTTCAGAGGAGACTGCGTGAATCAGGCCTTCATGGTCGAATTTCTGCATAGTCACCACTACTAAATGACACCAATAATAAGAAGAGACTTGATTGGGGCAAGAAACACAAGCAATGGACATTAGACCGGTGGAAATCTGTCCTTTGGTCTGATGAGTCCAAATTTAGAGATTTTGACTTCCAACCTCCATCTCTTTGTGAGATGCAGAGTAGGTGAACGGATGATCTCTGATTGTGTGGTTCCCACCATGAAGCATGGAGGAGGAGGTATGATTATGTGGGGGTACTTTGCTGGTGACACTGTCTGTGATTTATTTAGAATTCAAGGCACACTTAACCAGAATGGCTACCACAGCATTCTGCAGCAATACACCATGCCATATGCACTTAGTGGGAGTATCATTTGTTTTTGAGCAGGAAAAGGACCAAACACAACTCAAGGCTGTGTAAGGGAAAATTGACCAAGAAGAAGAGTGATGGAGTGCTGCATCAGATGACCTGGCTTCCACAATCACCCGGACTCAACCCAGTAGAGATGGTTTGGGATGCGTTGGACCGCAGAGTAAAGTAAAAGTAGCTAACAAGTGCTCAGCATATGTGGGAACTCCTTCAAGACAGTTAGAAAAGCATTCCAGGGGAAGCTGGTTGAGAGAGAGTGCCAAGAGTGTGCAAAGCTGTCATCAAGGCAAAGGGTGACTACTTTGAAGAATATCAAATATATTGTTGGGTTACTACATGATTCCATATGTGTTTTTTCATAGTTCTGATGTCTTCACTATTATTCGACAATGTAGAAAATAGTATAAAGAAAAACCTTTTAATCAGTAGGGTTGTCAAACTTTTGACTGGTAATGTACACTTCCTTTCAAAGTTTGGGGTTTCTTAGAAATGTCCTTGTTTTTGAACAGAAAAGCAATTTTTTTGTCCATTAAAATAACATCAAATTGATCAGAAATACAGTGTAGACATTGTTAATGTTGTAAATGACTATTGCAGCTGGAACCGACTGATTTGTAATGGAATATCTACATATGCTTACAGAGGCCCATTATCAGCAACCATCACTCCTGTGTTCCAATGGCACGTTGTGTTACCTAATCCAAGTTTATCATTTTAAAAGGATAATTGATCATTAGAAAACCCTTTTGCAATTATGTTAGCACAGCTGAAAACTATTGTTCTGATTAAATAAGCAATAAAACTGGCCTTTAGAATAGTTGAGTATCTGGAGCATCAGCATTTGTTGGTTCGATAACAGGCTCAGAAATGCTAGAAACAAAGCACTTTCTTCTGAAACTCGTCATTTTATTCTTGTTCTGAGAAATTAAAGCTATTCCATGAGAAAAACTGAAGATTCCGTACAACGCTGTATACTACCCCCTTCACAGAACTGTGAAAACTGTCTCTAACCAGAATAGAAAGAGGAGTGGGAGGCCACGGTGCACAACTTAGCAGAGGACAAGTACATTAGAGTGTCTAGTTTAGAAACAGATGCCTCACAAGTCCTCAACTGGCAGCTTCATTAAATAGCACCCGCAAAACACGAGTCTATATACATTTGAAGTCGGAGGTTTACACACACCTTAGCCAAATACATTTAAACTCAGTTTTTCACAATTCCTGACATTTAATCAGAGTAAAAATTCCCTGTTTTAGGTCAGTTAGGATCATCACTTTATATTAAGAATGTGAAATGTCAGAATAATAGTAGAGGGAATGATTTATTTCAGCTTTTATTTCTTTCATCACATTCCCAGTGGGTCAGAAGATTACATACACTCAATTAATATTTGGTAGCATTGCCTTTAAATTGTTTGACTTTGGTCAAACTTTACGGGTAGCCTTCCACAAGCTTCCCGGAATAAGTTGGGTGAATTTTGGCCCATTCCTCCTGACAGAGCTGGTGTAATTGAGTCAGGTTGGTAGGCCTCCTTGCGAGCACACACTTTTCAGTTCTGCCCACTGTCACGCCCTGACCTTAGAGAGAATGTTTATGTCTCTAATTGGTTTGGTCAGGGTGTGATTTGGGATGGGCATTCTATGTTTTGTTTTCTATGTTTCTTATTTTCTATGTTTTGCCCTGGTATGGATCTCAATCAGGGACAGCTATCTATCGTTGTCTCTGATTGGGAATCATACTTAAGTAGCCTTTTTTCCCTCCTTTCAGTGTGCGTAGTTGTCTTTGTTTGGGGTACTATAGCCCTTGTAAGCTTCACGTCGTTTCTTGTTTTGTTGTTTTGTTGGCGACATTTATTCAAATAAACGAAAATGTACGCTTACCACGCTGCACCTTGTTCTTCCTTGAACGACGGTCGTGACACCCACACATTTTCTATAGGATTGAGGTCAAGGCTTTGTGATAGCTACTCCAATACCTTGACTTTGTTGTCCTTAAGCCATTTTGCAACAACTTTGGAAGAATGCTTGGGGTCATTGTCCATTTGGAAGACCCATTTGCGACCAAGCTTTAACTTCCTGACTGATGTCTTAAGATGTTGCTTCAATATATCCACATAATTTTCCTCCCTCATGATGCCATCTATTTTGTGAAGTGCACCAGTCACTCCTGCAGCAAAGCACCCCCACAGCATGATGCTGCCACCCCCGTGCTTCACGGTTGGGATGGTGTTCTTCGGCTTGCAAGCCTCCCCCATTTTCCTCCAAACATAACGATGGTCATTATGGCCAAACAGTTCTATTTTTGTTTCATCAGACCAGAGGACATTTCTCCAAAAAGTACGATCTTTGTCCCCATGTGCAGTTGCAAACCGTAGTCTGTCTTTTTTATGGCGGTTTTGGAGCAGTGGCTTCCTCCTTGCTGTATGGCCTTTCAGGTTATGTCGATATAGGACTCGTTTTACTGTGGACATAGATTATTTTGTACCTGTTTCCTCCAGCATCTTCACAAGGTCCTTTGTTGTTGTTCTGGGATTGATTTGCACTTTTCGCACCAATGCACGTTCATCTCTAGGAGACAGAACTCGTCTCCTTCATGAGCAGTATGACGACTGCATGGTCCCATGGTGTTTATACTTGCATACTCTTCTTTATACACATGAACGTGGTACCTTAAAGCGTTTGACACTTGCTCCCAAGGATGAACCAGACTTGTGGAGGTCTACAATTTTTTTTCTGAGGTCTTGGCTGATTTATTTAGATTTTCCCATGATGTCAAGCAAAGAGGCACTGAGTTTGAAGGTAGGCCTTGAGACATTTTTTTATTTTTTTATTTCACCTTTATTTAACCAGGTAGGCAAATTGAGAACACGTTCTCATTTACAATTGCGACCTGGCCAAGATAAAGCAAAGCAGTTCGACACATACAACAACACATAGTTACACATGGAATATAACAAACATACAGTCAATAATACAGTGAAAAATAAGTCTATATACAATGTGAGCAAGTGAGGTGAGATAAGGGAGGTGAAGGCAAATAAAATATATTAATAAATAAAAATATATAAAAGGCCATGGTGGCGAAGTAAATACAATATAGCAAGTAAATAAACACTGGAATGGTTGGTTTGCAGTGGAAGAAGGTGCAAAGTAGAGATAGAAATAATGGGGTGCAAAGGAGCAACATAAATAAATACAGTAGGTAAAGAGGTAGTTGTTTGGGCTAAATTATAGATGGGCTATGTACAGGTGCAGTAATCTATGAGCTGCTCTGACAGCTGTTGCTTAAAGCTAGTGAGGGAGATAAGTGTTTCCAGTTTCAGAGATTTTTGTAGTTCGTTCCATTCATTGGCAGCAGAGAACTGGAAGGAGAGGCGGCCAAAGGAAGAATTGGTTTTGGGGGTGACCAGAGAGATATACCTGCTGGAGCGTGTGCTACAGGTAGGTGCTGCTATGGTGACCAGCGAGCTGAGATAAGGGGGGACATTACCTAGCAGGGTTTTGTAGATGACCTGGAGCCAGTGGGTTTGGCGACGAGTGTGAAGCGAGGGCCAGCCAACGAGAGCGTACAGGTCGCAGTGGTGGGTAGTATATGGGGCTTTGGTGACAAAACGGATGGCACTGTGATAGACTGCATCCAATTTATTGAGTAGGGTTTTGGAGGCTATTTTGTAAATGACATCACCAAAGTCGAGGATTGGTAGGATGGTCAGTTTTACAAGGGTATGTTTGGCAGCATGAGTGAAGGATGCTTTGTTGCGGAATAGGAAGCCGATTCTAGATTTAACTTTGGATTGGAGATGTGTGATGTGAGTCTGGAAGGAGAGTTTACAGTCTAACCAGACACCTAGGTATTTGTAGTTGTCCACATATTCTAAGTCAGAGCCGTCCAGAGTAGTGATGTTTGACAGGCGGGCAGGTGCAGGCAGCGATCGGTTGAAGAGCATGCATTTAGTTTTACTTGTATTTAAGAGCAATTGGAGGCCACGGAAGGAGAGTTGTATGGCATTGAAGCTCGCCTGGAGGGTTGTTAACACAGTGTCAAAAGAAGGGCCAGAAGTATACAGAATAGTGTCGTCTGCGTAGAGGTGGATCAGAGACTCACCAGCAGCAAGTGCGACATCATTGATGTATACAGAGAAGAGAGTCGGTCCAAGAATTGAACCCTGTGGCACCCCCATAGAGACTGCCAGAGGTCCAGACAACAGACCCTCCGATTTGACACACTGAACTCGATCAGAGAAGTAGTTGGGGAACCAGGCGATCCAATCCAATAGGTACACCTCCAATTGACTCAAATTATGTCAATCAGTCTATCAAACGCTTCTAAAGCCATTAGATCACTTTCTGGAATTGTCCAAGCTATTTAACTTCTCTAGGGTATGTGGGACGGTAGCGTCCCACCTCGTCAACAGCCAGTGAAACTGCAGGGCGCCAAATTCAAAACAACAGAAAACCCATAATTTAAATTCTTCAAACATACAAGTATTTTACACCATTTTAAAGATACACTTGATGTAAATCCAGCCAAAGTGTCCAATTTCAAAAAGGTTTTACGACAAAAGCACACCAAACGATTATGTTAGGTATGAGCCAAGTCACAGAAAAAGACAGCCATTTTTCCAGCCAAAGAGAGGAGTAACAAAAAGCAGAAATAGAGATAAAATGAATCACTAACCTTTGATGATCTTCATCAGATGACACTCATAGGACTTCATGTTACACAATACATGTATGTTTTGTTCGGTAAAGTTCATATTTATATCCAAAAATCTGAGTTTAGGCGGGACGCTACTGTCTCACTTGGAAAAAGGCCTGAGAAAATGCAGAGCGCCAAATTCAAATTATGTACTATAAAAATTACAATAAAAATCTAACTTTCATTAAATCACACATGAAAGATACCAAATTAAAGCTACACTGGTTGTGAATCCAGCCAACATGTCAGAATTCAAATAGTATTTTCGGCTAAAGCAAACGATGCTATTATCTGATGATAGCACCATTGTAAACAAAGAGAGATAAGCATATTTCAACCCTGCAGGCGCGACACAAAATGCAGAATTAAAAATATAATTCATGCCTAACCTTTGACGAGCTTCTGTTGTTGGCACTCCAATATGTCCCATAAACATCACAAATGGTCCTTTTGTTTGATTAATTCCGTAGATATATAATACAAAATGTCCATTTATTTGGCGTGTTTGATCCATAAAAACACCGGTTCCAACTTGCTCAAGCGTGACAACAAAATATCTCAAAGGTTACCTGTAAATGTTGCCAAAACATTTCAAACTACTTTTGTAATACAACTTTAGGTATTTTTTAACGTTAATAATCGATAAAATTGAAGACGGGATGATCTGTGTTCAATACAGGATTAAAACCAACTGTAGCTTGCTTTCTGGTCTCGCACCTCTAACAAACCTGACGCGTCGAGTGACTCTCGTTCAAGATAGCCGTACTTCTTCATTACACAAAGGAATAACCTCAACCAAATGCTCAAGACTTTTGACATCCAGTGGAAGCGGTAGGAACTGCAAGCAGGTCCCTTAGAAATCTGGTTTCCCAATGATATCTCATTGAAAGAGAGTGACCTCAAAAAAATATATATCTGAATGGTTTGTCCTCGGGGTTTCGCCTGCTAAATAAGTTATGTTATACTCACAGACATGATTCAAACAGTTTTAGAAAGTTCAGAGTGTTTCCTATCCAAATCTACTAATAATATCCATATCTTATCTTCTGGGGATGAGTAGCTTGCAGTTTAATTTGGGCATGCTTTTAATCCAAAATTCCGAATGCTGCCCCCTACCCTAGAGAAGTTAAAGGCACAGTCAACTTAGTCTATATTAACTTCTGACCCACTGGAATTGTGATACAGTGAATTATAAGTTAAATAATCAGTCTGTAAACAATTGTTGGAAAAATGACTTGTGTCATGCACAAAGTAGATGTCCTAACCGACTTGCCAAAACTATAGTTAGTTAACAAGAAATGTGTGGACTGGTTGAAAAACAAGTTTTTATGACTCCAACCTAGGTGTTTGCAAACTTCCAACTTCAACTGTGTATATATATATGATTGATGATGTGAGGCCTGAGGCAATTGCCTCATCTGCCTCATATTAAGTCCTGCACTGTTCTCACACACCACATGCCATTCAGACACACACAAATGGAGATTCTCCCCACTCTCTAGCCCAACATGGCTACCACCAGCCTGCGGTGGGTAGAGCTCTCATTTGCCTGCCTGTCCACTGTGCTGTGCTGTTGACTGAGAAGGGAGAATCAGCACACAATCGACTACTATCTGCTAGTGTCTAGAGCAGATTTAAATCCTCTGGCTGTATCCCCCCAGGACTCTGCGAGCTCAGCCCAGAGCAGGGCTTCGTCTCTGGAGCTTCGGTCTAGACAAGCCTCCTGGAGCGGAGCCCTATCTGACAGTCGACAATGAAATGGTGTGAAAAGGAGAGAGAAGGAGATATTCTACTTCTGGCAGTGTCTTTATATATATAGTAAATTCGGGAAGTATTCAGACCCGTTGACTTTGTCCACATTTCTTTATGTTACAGCCTTATTATAACATTGATTAAATTGTTATTTCTTCACATCAATCTACACACGATATCACACAATGACAGAAGTAAAAAAAGTTTCAAAAAAATTCTAATGTCATAAAAATGTAAAACAGAAATATCACATTTACTTAAGTATTCAGACACTTTACTCAGTACTTTGTTGAAACACCTTTGGAAGCAATTACAGCCTTTTAAGATTTCTTGGGTATGATGCTATAAGCATGGCACTCCTGTATTTGGGGAGTTTCTTCCATTCTATTCTGCAGATTCTCCCAAGCTCTGTCAGGTTAGACGGGGAGCACCGCTGCACAGCTATTCTCCAGAGATGTTCGATCAGGTTCAAGTCCAGGCTCTGGCTGGCCCACTCAAGGACATTCAGAGACCTGTCCTGAAGCCACTCCTGTATTGTCTTGGTTGTGTGCTTTGGGTCGTTGTCCTGTTGGAAGGTGAACCTTTGCCCTTGTCTGAGATCCTGACTGCTTTGGGGCAAGGATCTCTCTATACTTTGCTCAATTCATCTTTCCCTCAATCCTGTATAGTACATGCCGCTGAAAAATATTCCCACAGCGTGATGCCACAAACACCATGCTTCACCGTAGAGATTGTGCCAGGTTTCCTCCAGACGTGAGGCTTGGCATTCAGGTTAAAGAGTTAAATCTTAGGGCGTCCCGAGTGACGCAGCGGTCTAAGGCACTACGTCACTACAGATCCGGGTTCGATCCTGTGCTATGTCACAGCCTGCAGCAACCGAGAGACCCATGATGCGGCACACAATTTGCACAGCATCGAGAGTTTGGCCGGCTGGGATGTCCTTGTCCCATCGTGCTCTAGTGACTCTTTGTGGCGGCAGGGCGCCTGCTCACTGACTTCGGTCGCCAGCTGTACGGTGTTTCCTCTGACACATTGGTACGACAGTGCATCGTGTTTCAGAGGACACATTGCTCTCAACCATCTCTCCCGAGTCCGTATGAGAGTTGAGCGATGGGACAAGGCTGTAACTACAAATTTGATATCATGAGAAACAGGTAAAGAGCACCCCATCCCACAAAAATAACAATTACCTTGGTTTCATCAGACCAGAAAATCTTGTTTCTCATAGAGAGGCCTTTAGGTGCCGTTTGGCAAACTCCAAGCTGGCTGTCATGTAGAGACGGTTGTCCTTCTGGAAGGTTCTCCCATCTCCACAGAGGAACTCTGGAGCTCTGTTAGAGTGACCATTGGGTTCTTGGTCACCTCACTGACCAATGCCCTTCTCCCCCGATTGCTCAGTTTTTCTCGGTGGCCAGCTCTAGGAAGAGTCTTGGTGGTTCCAAACTTCTTCCATTTAAGAATGATGGAGGCCAATGTGTTTTTTGGTACCTTCAATGCTGTACCCTCCCTCAGATCTGTGCCTCAACACAATCGTGTCCCGGAGCTATACGGACAATTCCTTCGACCTCATGGCTTGGTTTTTGCTCTGACATGCTCAACTGTGGGACCTTATATTTACAGGTGTGTGCCTTTCCAAATCATGTCCAGTCAATTGAATTTACCACAGTTGGACTCCAATCATGTTGTAGAAACATCTCAAGGATGATCAATGGAAACAGGATGCACCTGAGCTCAATTTCGAGTCTCATAGCAAAGGGTATAAATACCACGTTTATAAGGTATTTCTGTTTTTAAGGATGTAATAAATTAGCAAAAATGTCCAAAACCTATTTTCACTTTGTCATTATGGGGTATTGTGTGTAGATTGATGATACGAATGTATTTTAAATCCATTTTGAATAAGGCTGTAACGCAACAAAATGTGGAAAAAGTGAAGGGGTCTAAATACTTTCCAAATGCGCTATATATAACTTTATATATATATATATAATTATTTGGAAATGCATTTGCAAATACCATTAATCATGTTCTTCCCAAAGATGCCTGCGTTGATGTGTTGATGATTGTAATTGGCAGCCAACCCGGTTTTCTCGATGTTGATACATGAATAAGCAAGGGCTATTTGAATTGAAATAAGAATTGTGTTACAGATAGAATTCCCGCAGCTCAGAGAATATTTATATCATGTGGACCAAACACCATTTAACTGTGTGCCCAATTGTTTTGTGTTTGTTGAGTATGGCCCTCATATAAACCTCAAGTAGCATGTGGATCACTTTCCACAATTGTAGATGGGGAATAGCAAATCAAGCAGCAGTTTGCCTTGTAATTAAAAAACTCTTACACAAAATCCTACTTGATCTCACAACAAATGCTCACAATGACCAACAAAAACTGAATTTACATGCTAGCATTTACTAGCAAAGAAGTTGTCATAACTAAAACATCTATTGCCAAGCTGGAACCTCCCCCGTCTTTTCAGTCAACCAATCATATGACGACACTCTACTACAGCATCTGCGAAGTAACACAATTCCATTCCAGCCATGACAGAGCCAATCCTCCAATAGCTCCTCCCACCATCCCCCCCGTGTCCACTGTGATCAAAGCACACGTCACCAACAAACACTTCGTGGTCACTTTTGTTGTGCGACCTGTCTGACAACACTTTCCTTTCCAAGCATAAATCTCACTGTAGGCTTACTAGCAACATGGTTACTGTACATTTTAGGGTAAGGTGAGAAAACAAATGCCTATGTCAAACTGCTGCATATCTCAGATTCGTCCTGTGCATTACACTCCCTACTTCCTCCAACAAATCAACTACCACTCCATTTCCTGGTTTGACACTTACTGCAATTCACCTTACCGCCACTTGAGGGTACATGCACTTAATTGAAATTGTAAATGGTTAATTTGGCCACTGAATGCTGTGAGCAATCAGGGCTTTCAGTCTCGACTGGTTGGTTCTACTGTGTAATTTCGGATATCCATCCATAATAGGAACCCATCTTTAAGATGACCACACTTACACATTACCTACCTTATGTTGCATTCAAGACATTCTGATACTTTCCAAGTGGGATACTCAGACCTCATCTTTCTGCAACAAGTTTCCAAATCTGACATTTTTTGTTCAGAGTTCTCTTGAATGCGGAATTACACATCATGCTCTCTCATGCACGTTCACACAAACATTCACACACACACCCTCCCAAGATCAATATAACTGAACCATTCCCTTCACAATGATACAGGAGCTGAAGGTAGAGAGTGAGAGAATGGCTCCAGGAAGAGAGTGAGAGTATGGCTCCAGGAAGAGAGGGGGAGTATGGCTCCAGGAAGAGAGGGGAGTAGGGCTCCAGGAAGAGAGAGAGAGAGTATGGCTTTAGGAAGAGAGGGAGATTATGGCTCCAGGAAGAGAGAGAGATTATGACTCCAGGAAGAGAGTGACACTATGGCTCCAGGAAGAGAGGGAGAGTATGGCTCCAGGAAGAGAGTGACACTATGGCTCCAGGAAGAGAGGGAGAGTATGGCTCCAGGAAGAGAGGGATAGTATGGCTCCAGGAAGAGAGAGAGAGAGTATGGCTTTAGGAAGAGAGGGAGATTATGGCTCCAGGAAGAGAGGGAGTGTATGGCTCCAGGAAGAGAGAGAGATTATGACTCCAGGAGGAGAGGGATAGTATGGCTCCAAGAAGAGAGGGAGAGTATGGATCCAGGAAGAGAGGGAGAGTATGGCTCCAGGAGGAGAGGGAGAGTATGGCTCCAAGAAGAGAGGGAGAGTATGGCTCCAGGAAGAGAGGGAGAGTATGGCTCCAAGAAGAGAGGGAGAGTATGGCTCCAGGAAGAGCGTGACAGTATGGCTCCAGGAAGAGAGGGAGAGCATGGCTCCAGGAAGAGAGGGAGAGTATGGCTCCAAGAAGAGAGGGAGAGTATGGCTCCAGGAAGAGAGTGACAGTATGGCTCCAGGAAGAGAGGGAGAGTATGGCTCCAGGAAGAGAGGGAGAGTATGGCTCCAGAAGAGAGGGAGAGTATGGCTCCAGAAGAGAGGGATAGTTTGGCTCCAGGAAGAGAGGGAGAGTATGGCTCCAGGAAGAGAGCGATAGTATGGCTCCAGGAAAAGAGGGAGAGTATGGCTCCAGGAAGAGAGGGAGAGTATGGCTCCAGGAAAAGAGAGAGAGAGTATGGCTTTAGGAAGAGAGGGAGATTATGGCTCCAGGAAGAGAGGGAGTGTATGGCTCCAGGAAGAGAGAGAGATTATGACTCCAGGAGGAGAGGGATAGTATGGCTCCAAGAAGAGAGGGAGAGTATGGATCCAGGAAGAGAGGGAGAGTATGGCTCCAGGAGGAGAGGGAGAGTATGGCTCCAAGAAGAGAGGGAGAGTATGGCTCCAGGAAGAGAGGGAGAGTATGGCTCCAAGAAGAGAGGGAGAGTATGGCTCCAGGAAGAGCGTGACAGTATGGCTCCAGGAAGAGAGGGAGAGTATGGCTCCAGGAAGAGAGGGAGAGTATGGCTCCAAGAAGAGAGGGAGAGTATGGCTCCAGGAAGAGAGTGACAGTATGGCTCCAGGAAGAGAGGGAGAGTATGGCTCCAGGAAGAGAGGGAGAGTATGGCTCCAGAAGAGAGGGAGAGTATGGCTCCAGAAGAGAGGGATAGTTTGGCTCCAGGAAGAGAGGGAGAGTATGGCTCCAGGAAGAGAGCGATAGTATGGCTCCAGGAAAAGAGGGAGAGTATGGCTCCAGGAAGAGAGGGAGAGTATGGCTCCAGGAAAAGAGGGAGAGTATGGCTCCAGAAGAGAGGGAGAGTATTTCTCCAGAAGAGAGGGATAGTTTGGCTCCAGGAAGAGAGGGAGAGTATGGCTCCAGGAAGAGAGGGAGAGTATGGCTCCAGGAAAAGAGGGAGAGTATGGCTCCAGGAAGAGAGGGAGAGTATGGCTCCAGGAAGAGAGGGAGAGTATGGCTCCAGGAAGAGAAGGAGAGTATGGCTCCAGGAAGAGAGGGAGAGTATGGCTCCAGAAGAGAGGGATAGTTTGGCTCCAGGAAGAGAGGGAGAGTATGGCTCCAGGAAGAGAGGGAGAGTATGGCTCCAGGAAGAGAGGGAGAGTATGGCTCCAGGAAGAGAGAGAGAGTATGGCTCCAGGAAGAGAGGGAGAGTATTTCCGGTGGAAGACAGCTTTTCCATGTCTTATGGGCTTGACGGGTTAACCAAAGATCTCTAACTTTGCTTGTTGACTATACATTTAAATATAGGCTATTGTGTTTTTCCTTATCAATCCCTACAGGACATTTTAATTTGAGTCTAATTAGTCAGTACCTGGGCATGTAAGTGAACTAATTGTTGAAGCCTATTACCAACTGGTAATAAAACACCCTCTGTATTGTGTCTGTCTGCCACATCAAAAACAGGGCAGCATTTTTTATCTTTTGCGACCCAATGTCCTTGTAACACAAAGGACACTTTGTGATTCAATTCATCTCTAAATCTCGGGCAGACATATCACAATTAGTGAAGATGAATGGCCAAAATGTTAATGGAATTCCTCGTCCTGCTTGATGACAGCAACACAGGAGCCAGGCAGTTGTTGTATTTTTCCTGTGTTCCTACGTTTGAGCTTCCTCCCATCAGTATTCAAAGGCAAAGTGCAAATCATTACACAGGTAAAAAATTATTACCTCATGAATCAACACGAATAAAACCTACATTCAGAGAGAGTCTAGTTTCCCTTTTCAAAGTCAACCCACAATCAATGGGTCTATGAGAAATGGATATGAGAAAACAACATTTAGGAATTCGTAGAATGCATAGATTTTTTATATAGATGTGCAAGCCCGCCTTGCAAGCTATCACATCCATGTATCTTAATAAGCAGACTAGTGCTGAGAATTAAGCACGGAATCAGTTGCAGTTCATGTCTGTATCTGTCATCCTTTCCTAAGATGTGAAATGCATTATTATTGCTTGCCTTCATAGAACATAGTGTCACATATTAATGCAGGAAAGATGCATGAACACAAATACACTCGCACGCACGCACTTATACACAGAAACACACACACACACACACACACACAAACCCACAAATAAAAACTGCACATCAGCAAAATAAGCAGATGCATGCTGTCAAAATATAAATCAACAATCACTGCACTACATAAACACAAGTGCCAGACCAGCAGAAAAGAAGACAGGAATATATGAACATGAGTATGCAAGTTCCAGAGCTGCAACTCAGTCTTGATTTGAGCCTGAGTGCCAGAACAGAACTGGGGGTAAAACAATCTGTCTATAAATGTACTGAGGGGAAATTGCACTACTGGTGGAGGTAGAGTAGAAAAATAGATTTACGGTAGAGCAGAAGTCCAGAAGTATCAGATTTTTGTCTTAAAGTAATGTGAGAAAAAAACAATATGATGGATACAATCACGAGTCATTACAAATATAAAAAATGTATAGTAACAAATAGTAGTCCTAGAATGGTAGAATTCTGAATATTATTAGAAAGAAAATACATTCATAAAAACATTATCCTAAACAACAGCAATCTGGGCCAAATCCCCAGCTAGCCAGCAGAGTTGTCAGTAGGAAGGTGGTGTCATCCTCCACTGGCTAGCTGGTTGGAGATTCAGACTCATTGTTACGTTCCTGACCTTGTTTTCCTTTTGTATAGTTGTGTTTAGTGGGTCAGGACGTGAGCTGGGTGGGCAGTCTGGGTTGTTTGTTCTATGTTAAGTGTCAGGTTTAATTGACCTTGTATGGCTCTCAATCAGAGGCAGGTGGTTTACGTTTTCCTCTGATTGAGAACCATATATAGGTAGGTTGTTTCACATTGTTTGTTGTGGGTGGTTGTATCTCGTGTCTGTATGTCTACCACACGGGACTGTTTCGTTTGTGTTTCATGTAGTCGGTTCCTGTTCGTGCGTTCTTCGTTTATTGTAAGTTCTCAAGTCCAGGTCTGTCTACATCGTTTATTTGTTTTGGTAATTTGTTAAAGTGTTTTCGTGTTTCGTCTATTCGTTTAAATAAATCATTATGTCACATAACAACGCTGCGCTTTGGTCCAATCCCTACTCCTCCTCTTCGGACGAAGAGGAGGAGAACAACCGGTCATGATTGGAATCCAATCAACCGGTCATTTAAGCCCAAAACACCATCATTCCAGTTGTCCAAAGCTGCACTTACTCTAACAGTATTGTGTGCTAATATAATGCGCTATTGTGTTAGCCCGCTGAGCTTGTTGTCACGCAAGTTTAGCTAGCTAGTTAGCTTGTCCAAAACAACAATGACAAGAAAATCACCATCACTTGCAGACTTAACTGTCAATTGGGGATTTCCATCATACGAGAGGTTTAGGGTTAAGCAACAGTCCTTATGTAGCATACCACATAATATGGATGTTTATGATTGACACAATGTGTATCATCGAGACAGTACAGCTGTTATATTTTCTTGAAATATACATGCTGTTGCTTTCATCCCTTCTCCCTGATTGAAACCTCTATATATCCCCAGCAAACCAGATTCCAGCGATGGCCTCCATATTATGTTTTATTTACAGCTCTCGCACCCCCAACTCCCCTGTCAGGAGGAGAGTGGAGCATTGGAAAGAGGCAACCAGAAAAAGAAATCCATTGACTTGAATTCCGGGGGGCTGTTATTTTTAGCCAAAGCAGAAATAATTACCCAAGCAACGTCTAACAAAATTGTTCAGGCTCGGCTAGGCAATTAGGCCAGGCAGAGTGGCTAATGGAGAGAGAATTACACAGACCTTTCCCCCATTAGCCCCCGTGTACACCAGGAAATTTACTGGGAGTACGGGCGAGCCATGACTTCCAAACGAGATTACTCCTCTCTCTGTTCTGCTCATTCTCTCTCTCTCTCTCGCTCGCTCTCTCTCTCTCTCTCTCTATTCCAACACCCACTGGCCAAATCCTTTGTTAAGGGCTATTCCACAGTAACAGATTGATGCTGAGATTCAGATTTTTCATTTTAAAATGTATGTCAAACACAAACCACACAACTCTATGCACGGACCACTTTTAACTATTTCCACAGATTTTTTTCTACAAAACACATTTACTTGAAGACAGTGCAGATGCAAAGTTTGGTTACAGAATGATGGCACCAACAGCACAAACCGCCATTCTGCTATCAAACTTTGCATCTGCACTGTTTTCCAAGTACATGTGTCTTTTTAAAATGTTCTGTGGAAATTGTTGAATGTAGTCCTTGTGTTTTGTTGTATGGTTTGTTTAGCTTTGCAATTATTGTTTTTTTCTTGCTTGACATACAGTACATTTTAAAGTGAAAAATCAGCATCACTCTGTTAATGTGGAATTGCCCTCCACTATCCTACAAAGACACTAAATCAGGAAGGTCTATTGGAATCTTTATAAATGACCAGCACATTTTATATCCGTACACATTACCTTATCAGATCAATAACCTGATGGCAACCTTTTACAGCATGGAGTGGCAATTCATGTCTGTGACAACTGTTTTTGTATTCAACTTCTACATTAGGAAACTCACAAGAGATCATAGTCACAAACAGATTATTATACCAGAAGCAAAATTCAATAAGCTTTTGTAGTCATTGTGCGGTAGCTGTTGTGCAGTTGAATGGGCTAACACGATCACGTCCTGAGGTGAGTATATACTGATGAGATGAGCATATACAGATATATATACTACCATACAAAAGTTTTGGGTTAATTAGACATTTCCTTATTTTTGGAAGAAAAACACATTGTTTGTCCATTAAAATAACATCAAATTGGTCAGAAAAACAGTGTAGATATTGCTAAAGTTGTAAATTACTATTACAGCTGGAAACGGTGGATTTTTTTGTGGAATGTCTACATCAGTGTACAGAGACCCATTATCAGCAACCATCACTCCTGTGTTCCAATAGCATGTTGTGTTAACTAATCCAAGTTTTTCATTTTAAAAGGGTAATTGATCATTAGAAAACCCTTTTGCAACTATGTTAGCACAGCCGAAAACTATTTTTCTGATTAAAGAAGCAATAAAACTGGCCTTCTTTAGACTAGTTGAGTATCTGGAGCATCAGCATTTGTGGGATCAATTACAGGCTCAAAATGGCCAGAAACTTGTGAGGCATCTGTTTCTCAAACCAGACACTCTAATGTACTTTTCCTCTTGCTCAGTTGTGCACAGGGGCCTCACACACCTCTTTCTATTCTGGTTTGAGCCAGTTTGCTCTGTTCTGTGAAGGGAGAAGTACACAGCGTTGTGGGAGATCTTCCGTTTCTTGGCAATTTCTTTCATGGAATAGCCTTCATTTCTCAGAACAAGAATAGACTGACGAGTTTCAGAAGAAAGTTCTTTGTTTCTGGCATTTTGAGCCTGTAATCGAACCTACAAATGCTGATGCTGCAGATACTACTTTTCTAATAATCAGTTATCCTTTTAAAATGATAAACTTGGATTAGCTAACACAACGTGCCATTGGAACACAGGAGTGATGGTTGCTGATAATGGGCCTCTGTACTCCTATGTAGATATTCCATTAATAATCAGCCGTTTCCAGCTACAATGGTCATTTAAAACAGTAACAACGTCTACACAGCCTCCCGAGTGGCGCAGTCGTCTAAGGCTGTGCCACTAGAGATTCTGGGTTCGAGTCCAGGCTCTGTCGCAGCCGGCCGTGACCGGGAGGCCCATGGGGCGGTGCACAATTGGCCCAGCGTCGTCCGGGCTAGGGAGGGTTTGGCCGGCAGGGATATCCTTGTCTCATCGCGCACTAGCGATTCCTGTGGCGGGCCAGGCGCAGTGCACGCTGACACGGTCGCCAGGTGTACTGTGTTTCCTCCGACACATTGGTGCGGCTGGCTTACGGGTTGGATGGGCATTGTGTCAAAGAAGCAGTGCGGCTTGGTTGGGTTGTGTTTCGGAGGATGCATGGCTCTCGACCTTCGCCTCTCCCGATTCCGTATGGGAGTTGGAGCGATGAGACAAGACTGTAACTTCTACCGATGGGATACCATGAAATTGGGGCGAAAAAAACGGGTGAAAATAAAAATAAATAAAAAAACTATGTCAACACTGTGTTTCTGATCAATTTTATGTTATTTTAATGGACAGAAAATGTTCTTTCCTTTCATAAACGAGAACATTTATAAGTGACCTCAAACTTTTGAATAGTAATGTATATTAAAGATACAAATTGGCTGATGGGAACTGGCATAAATAGACAAATATACCAGTTTCATCTGAGGACAAAAATGTTGACAGCTGCAAAATAAATGGGAGGAGATTTTCGATGTACCAATTCCATTGCATATGGTGCCGCGAAGAGACAGAGTCAATAGATAATTTATTGCCCCTATGTAGCTTGTTTCTGGTCACAGGTTCAGGAATGGTTCAAAAAATCACATGCACTTAATCACAAATTTAACCTTACAAATAGCAGTGTTGGGCAATTTGGAAAGCCTTAGTCAGTCAATAAATAATATAATAATACTCGTAGGAAAGGGTTTCATCTTCAGCTCACAATCTGTGGATAATATACGGTTGGAAAGGTTCAAACATTTTGTAAATCATCACAGCACAATTGAAAAAAATATGGCACATGGAAACCAAACGAGGGTTTCTATGGTGATAGGTGCGATGGGCTGAGAGTGGCTGAGGGTTGGGTTTAAAGAGTTTGTGTTTGTTAATGCATTATTGTTATGTGACTGCTTTATATAAAAGTACCATGTATGTAAAATGTGTATGTAAAATGTATATGTAAAATGTATGCATATGTAGCAAAAAAAATGAAGATAAAAATGAAGATATTTGTCCTCCGAAGGTGGGGGGGTGATGGATGGGTTAATAAAAAATAAAATGTAATTAAAAACTAGGGACCTTATTTGGACAGATGTGTTTCCTTTCCAAATAATGTCCAATCAATTGAATTTACCATAGGTGGAATCCAATCAAGTTGTAGAAAGATCTCAAGGATGATCAATGGAAACAGGATGCACCTGAGCTCAATTTTGATTCTCATAGCAAAGGGTCTAAATACTTATTTAAATAAGGTAATTTGTTTAAAATGTTTATACATTTGCAAAATAAAAATAAAAAACAGTTTTCACTTTGTCATTATGGGGTATTTTGCGTGGATAACTGAGGATTTTTTTTAGTCCATTTTAGAATAAGGCTGTAATGTAACAAAATGTGGAAAAAGTCAAGGGGTCTGAACACTTTCCGAATACACTGTATACTGTACATTTGCATATTTGTTACAATATTTCAGACATTGAAATACAAAACAAAACATACATTTGTGTCACAATTCAACTGGTTAAGGTTAATTTTGAAATGTATAAAGATAAAAAATAACCATTTAGGGTGTGGTGCCAGGCCATGTATACTATTCAGACTACCTGCAAATATGCAATCCTAAACAACTATGCCTTCTGCTGACATTTTACAAACATTCCAAAAGGACAAAACATTTGTTACGATAGATTTTGTTTAAGAAATCCATAATGTAGGATGTAACGTCAATAACAGTAGTTTTTCCTCTGTAAAGTAATAATGGAAATTACAATCTTATAATTAATGTTTTTGTGTTCAGCCAAGCCTTTTCTTTGAAATGGCAATCCATGTTTTGACCTAAGACTTACAAACTCACAGACGTTTGCTAATATGTTCAGTCTCCCCAACAACCGTTTCATGTAACTGCGATAACACTTCTTATTTGCTTTATTTTTTCAAAATGTTCATATTTACAAGTCTGTTTTTGGGGGGTATAAACTCCCCCTTTGGGGGACTATGAACACACTTCAAAAGTTTAATTCATATGTTGTTTGTCCATTCTGTCAGACATTAAAGTTGTGATTTTGCGTGCAAATCTTTTTTTGCGTGCAAAGTCCATAATGCTGGAATTGCTCGTATCTGTATCAGTCAAAGAGTCAAAGAGATCATACGTACGTTTATCTAAGTACAAGAGACCTGACAATTGGTATCTTCTGGAAGCGTGTACACGTCCTGTAAACATCAATGCAAAGCTTTTCTATTGACGCTCCCAGTCCCATTCATGCTCTCTCTCTCACGCGCGCATGCACACACGCGCGCGCGCACACACACACACACAAGCACGCACGCACACACACAGCTTAACAAAATATCAAAGGCACAAAAGAAAAAGTATTAAAAAGGCAAAAGTTCTTTTTCCCTGTTATATTATGAAAAAAGCAGAGATTTCCATTCCAACATTAATTTGGAATGGAATTTTCAATGTCTCTTGCCATTAAAACCTGTCAAATCAAATGCGACACTGAGGGAGAGAGCGAAGCCATAGAAATATTTAAATAATCTTTCAAATCTTTCAAAATCTGCCTTGCTAAGACCTGCTTCACTAGCTGACGACTTTGACAATTCATTTGTGTCTAACAGATTATTCCATCAGCCACATCTAACCCTGGTACACACCCACACACACACATGCCCACAGACATAGGCCAAGTATGCAGAAAGGTTATATATTCTCTGAGCTTCTCAAGATTTCTTGACAGTAAAATGACCTGTTTCTATGTGCTTTGTTCGGCAGATGTGTCTATCATGTTGGCTCCCTCTGCCCATCACCAGAAGAGCTCTCTCTCCACAGACCTGTTGCTCTCTCCCGTGAGTTCACCCCCCCCCCCCCCATCTTTTTTAGCTTCATTAAAAGCATTCAGATAACTCGTCTCCAGGACAGTGGGGCATTAGCCTACGACCTGCCAAGGTACAAGCAATTAAGAAGACAGCGCACAAGTCTGTCAAGAAGAAACACAAAAGCTCAAGACACCTAACCCACTTAAAGGCTTAAACTCTTTTTAATAAAGAAAGTTCTGTAAACTGTCAAAAATTATAATAGCCCTGGCTACATTGGGTAATTGCAATTAGAGTAGGTAAAGTTGGATAGTTCCGCCCCTACTCTTCCCCCCTGATAAATCTTAACACGCTTTCTCCATCAAATCAAACACCATTCATCCAGCTCTTTGGCAGCCCTGTTGACATCAGTGTAACGGTTGACGCTCTCCTCATCCTCGGATGAGGTGAGGAGAGAAGGATCTTCAGACCAAAACGCAGCAGTTGGGAAATAAGCCATCTTTATTAAAAATACGATGGCCACACGAAACGAAACAAAACACTTTCAAACTACAAAACAAGAAAACGACGTTGACGAAACCTGAACATAAACTTACATAACTAAACATAAACTTACGTACAGGAAACAGACGACATCGAAACGAAACGAAACAAACAAACGCTACAGTCCAGTGTGGTACGAACATACATACTGACACAGGAGACAATCACCCACAAACAAACAGTGAGAATGCCCTACCTAAATATGACTCTTGATTAGAGGAAAACTCAAACCACCTGCCTCTAATCAAGAGCCATACCAGGCAAACCAAAACCAACATAGAAACAGAAAACATAGAATGCCCACCCAACCTCACGTCCTGACCAACTAACACACATAACAACTAACATAAATAGGTCAGGAACGTGACAATCAGATGTGTTACAGAATACACAGAGAGATTTTTCTCTGATAATGGCCAACAATTTCTCAAAGTTTTTCCAGGTAGAAGTAGGGAGATTTGCAGGGGATGTGACCTCCCCTCCTGCCGTCGTAATAACAACATATGTCTGTCTCAGTCATATCCATTTGTTTCATGTAGAAACAAAAGTTCTAAAAGCCCTTTGACAGTAAGTGGCGGATCTGAACCTGCGTCACGTATTTCATGTTAAATGAAAGCTCATCCAGTTCTAAGCACTGCATATCTTCTTGTGCTTTCTGTAGCACTCATCTTCCAAAGAAAAATAGGCAAATTGAAGTACAAAATGCATTAACCTTGTCGGCTTTAATGGATGAAAGGTCTGATAATTATGGGGTGCAGAACTGAAATAAATGTGTCGGCCTCGTTTGATGTCTTATCAGAGCTGAGGCTTTGGCGATAAAGTTCGACATGCAATTGATACTGATCAAGCCAGTCAAGCTTGCTATTTTGGTGAGCTAGAACCATCTCTGGATAATCACGGCCTCTACTTTCTTCTCCATCCTTCTCCATCAGGGCTGTTTACCTCTATTTACTCTTGGCCTTATCAGAAACCTCTGGCTTGTGTTTGTCTAATAGGTTTTTACAATTTATGTGCATTATTTGGTGGGACTGCCCTAAAGGACATCCGCTGGAACATTAGCAGCAATAAAGCCTGCTTTTTCAAAATATCTATTAATCCACATCCGACTGGAAAGATGTATGGTGTATGGACAAAAGGAATTCTAAAGCAATGTGTATAATGTTGGGGTAACAACATTGTCAAATACAATACATTCATTGACCTGACCTCCATTCTAGCCTCTACCTTTGGTCTTTGCCATTTACAGTACCAGTCAAAAGTTTGGACTCACCTACTCTTTAAAGGGTTTTTCTTTATTTTTACAATTTTATACATTGTAGAATAGTAGTGAAGACATCAAAACTATGAAATAACGGAATCATGTAGGAATTGGAATGGAATCATGTAGTAACCAAAGAAGTGTTAGACAAATCAAATTATATTTTCTATTTGAGATTCTTCAAAGTAGCCAACCTTTGCCTTGATGACAGCTTTGCACACTCTTGGCATTCTCTCAACCAGCTTCATGAGGCAGTCACCTGGAATGCATTTCAAATAACAAATGTGCCTTGTTAAAAGTACATTTTTGGAAGTTCTTTCCTTCTTAATGCGTTTGACCCAATCAGATGTCTAGTGACAAGGTAGGGCTGGTCTACAGAAAATAGCCCTATTTGGTAAAAGACCAAGTCTACATCATGGCAAGAACAGCTCAAATAAACAAAAAGAAACGACAGTCCATTATTACTTTAAGACATTAAGGTCAGTCAATACGGAACATTTCAAAATTCTTCATGTGCATTCCCAAAATCCATCAAGCGCTATGATGACACTGGCTCTCATGAGGACTGCCACAGGAAAGGAAGACCCAGAGTTAAAATGATAATTTCATTATAGTTACCATTCTTAGAAATTGCATCCCAAATAAATGATTCACAGAGTTCAAGTAACAGACACATCTCAACATCAATTGTTCAGAGGAGACTCCGTGAATCAAGCCTTCATGGTCGAATTGCTGCAAAGAATCCACTACTATAAGACATCAATAAGAAGAAAAGACTTGCTTGGGCCAAGAAACACGAGCAATGGATATCAGACCGGTGGAAATCTGTCCTTTGGTCTGATGACTCTAAATTTGAGATTTCTGGTTCCAACCGCCGTGTCTTTGTGAGACGCAGAGTAGGTGAACGGATGATCTCCGCATGTGTGATTCCCACCATGAAGCATGGAGGAGGAGGTGTGGGGGTGCTTTGCTGGTGACACTGTCTGTGATTTATTTCGAATTTAAGGCACACTTAACCAGCATGGCTACCACAGCATTCTGCTGCGATACAAATTCTAATCTGGATTCGCTTACTGGGACTGTCATTTGCTTTTCAAAAGGGCAATGACCCAAAACATACCTCCAGGCTGTGTAAGGGCTACTTAACCAAGAAGGAGAGTGATGGAGTGCTGCATCAGATGACATGGCCTCCACAATCACCCAAGCTCATCCCAGTTGAGATGGTTTGGGATGAGTTGGAACGCAGAGTGAAGGAAAAGCAGCCAGCAAGTGCTCAGCATATGTGGAAACTCCTTCAAGACTGCTGAAAAAGCATTCCTCATGAAGCTGTTTGAGAGAATGCCAAGAGTCTACAAAGCTGTGATCAAGGCAAAGGGTGGCTACTTTGAAGAATCTAAAATCTAAAATAAATATATTGATTTGTTTAACACTTTTTTGGTTACTACATGATTTCGTGTTATTTCATAGTTTTAATGTCTTTACTATTATGCTACAATATAGAAAATAGTAAACAATTATTGAATGAGTAGGTGTGTCCAGACTTTTGACTGGTACTGTACATTCCAGCGTCACATGTCATAAAGCCTTGAGAAGATGGATGATCTGTCTAACCTGCTGTTTAGCTTATATTTGCATCATAAAATAGTTCTGGATTTTATTAGCTAATTTACTCAGCATTGAAAAGGCTAAAAAGACAATAAATCAAGATGGAATTGATTTGCCTCTCTTCCTCTAGGGGTAAATTTAAGGGATCAGTGAATCAAATCATTAAAATATAATCCTTCTATCCCTTTTCTCTTTTGCCATGCGTGAAGGAAGGAGTTAATTACTTTCAGGGCAAGTATTGGGCAACTCAAATGCTTCTTCCAGACCCAAGTATCGGTAGCCTGTTTCCACATGGATAACATTTATTTGATAAGCAAATTACATGAAACCAGAAATTAATCATGTACAACATGAATAATAAACTTGCGTGTGCTCAGTCATCACCCAAAATTGTATCAACCCCCTGAATATAATAATAACAATATGCATAATGCTTCACCATAATAATAAAATATTATGAATTTGTCATTGATCATTCTGTGGCTACAGTTTGTCACGTAACGTCTCATTAATGACCTGTACAGTGGCCAATACATTATCTAGTAAAAACAACATTTTATGTCAAGAAAAATATATGTGGTTGCCATGTTTATATACATCAGCACTGCTACGTTGGAGACATTTTGTATTTCCAACAGCAGACATTTTGTATTACCAACAGAATTTATGTTTATTGACTGCTCACACAGATGGTCTACAGCTTTAATGCAACCTCAATCTTTTTTTCTTCACATTAGACCCTGTAATCCTCTTGATATCTTCATAGTCACACAATTAGCTCCACCTGTCCTCCCGCAGGCTGTTCTGATGTAATATTAGACGCCAGTGATGTGGTTCAGAAGGTCACTTTATTCTATCTCAAAAGGTCCCTTCTATTTTGACTGGAACTGCTTTTGGTGACTCCCAAGAGACCGTAGCTGTATAAGTGTGAGTTACATCCGAGCTAGGCTGTCACCAATGTCATCCCTGTCATAATGCAGCCGGCAAAGTGGCGAAGCACCTCAATAAATACAAAGGATAGCGGTGGTAACAAGGCATGTTACATTTTGCATGCATTCTCTTTCAAGCGTGCAAGATAAAAAAGAAATCCTCTCATGTTTTGATGTGTTCATTGTATGAAGAGAATGGGCTAGGTATTCTGGGGCACTAGGGGAGCGGTGGCTTAGGAGAACTTGGGGAATAAAGGACAGGGATGCCATGCCTGCATGTAATGTGTCAGAGGGAACCAGACTGCCTTGATCTTGCTCTGTGTCTTTGAAACGTTCTCGGGGAAATGGGGATGATGACAATGAAGGCCTCAATGCAGATTGAAGCCTATTCTACCGCTGAGTGTCTCTCGCACTCCCTACCTGAAATCACCCTGGCACGGGCTTGCATCCCAGTTGCTGAATCGTTAGCCTGAGTTATTTGGCATCTTGCATCGGGTTTGCATCATCTTCCTGTCCCTTTCTAGTTTTCGTTCAGTCTCTCTTTCTTACTGGCATGTATATTACATTCATCAACTTCTCTTAGCGCCAGTCGCTGTTCTGATCACAAAGGAAACTCTTGAGACTTGGGAGATGGGCCTAATGTTCCTTTCAAAGTAAAAGGTCACCTTGCCTTCAGTAGACACTCTACAGCAGGACCCCCCTCCCAATCAGAAAATACTTCAATCTGTTTTTTAATAAGTGCACTTCCTTCTTCTTTTCCAAAGATCTATCCCAACATATTCGTAATGTCACACGTTGTTGAATGAAAACGACTGATAAAGGCAAATCAAGTCAATTCTTGCTGTTCTGTTTCCTAAAACATGGCAGTTACATGTTTCCTTAATCTAAATACAGTAAGACCAGTGGCGATTTTAGCATGTAAATCTTGGTGGGGCAGGCAAAACAAAAAATGTGTGATGCATCCTAGCAAAGCCACAACACAACACTAAACAGTACATGAATTGCACTGTAACAGTGTCAACCAGTGCCCACAAACTGTTAGGGCCTACATAAAAATGTTCCAACAGCAGAGTCCCAACAGCAGTCCCAAAACCTTTATTTTTATTTAACCTTTATTTAACTTAGGACTGCTACACCTAGCTATCATCAGAACCTTATCTGGAAGACCTGGTAGTGAAACAGCTCCTTTACTGCCTTAAAAAAACATAGCTGATATGGCTGACTTGCTTAATAAACAAATGGGGTTTCTACTGACAAAATATGACATAAGAGGGCAACAAGCAGATAAGAGGCAATCCGTAATTTTGATTAAGACATTAATGAGCGAGCTAGAACAGACACAGTCAGCATAACTATTTGTTCAGCATGTTTGAAATGTACAGTAACATAATTCAGAACATGGGCCATTCTTACAGTGTTCTCCCTGTACATCAAGTCAGAACCGTAGGATAAATGAAGGTGGCAAATAAGCAGTCAATTAAATATCTTACAATATTCAATGATTACATTTCTCTAAAACAGGTTATAGGCTACATGTGCACCACCAAGTCAGAACAGTAGGTGAAATTAAGAGGTGAAAATAGACCAAATTATTAGGGTGAGGCACATGGCCTTGACCGTAGAGAGCTTTTTAGGTCTCTATTTTGGTTTGGTTAGGGTGTGATTTGGGTGGGCATTCTATGTTAATTTTCTATGTTTTGTATTTCTTTGTGTTTGGCCGGGTGTGGTTCTCAATCAGAGGCAGCTGTCTATCGTTATCTCTGATTGAGAATCATACTTAGGCAGCTTTTTCCCTCCTGTGTTTTGTGGGTAGTTGTTTTCTGTTTAGTGTTTTGCACCTGACAGGACTGTTTCGGTTTCGGTTATTCACTTTGTTATTTTTGTTTAGTGTTCAGTTTAAATAAAAAGTAATGAACACTTACCACGCTGCGCTTTGGTCCGATTCCTCTTCATCCGACGACGACACCCGTTACATGGGCTACTAACAGTTTACTGCACAACATACACTTAGTATTACTTTCTTAGCTACAGTATACATATCTCCCTGGCAAATTACATAATTTATTCAGCAGCATACAATACATTTTTGGACTCACCTTGTTGTGCTATGCTCACTTGAACAGGAAGGTGGCACGGTGGTCTTGTATGGGGCATATTTTGTCATCAAACGTCGTCATCAAATTCTGGCATTCTCAGGATTTATGGTGCTTTCAAGTCAACTGGGAACTCAGATAATAAGAAGGTCAAATCGTGATGACGTCAGTGATCTTTAGGTCGTACCTCTAGAAACAAGAACCAGTTCCGGATTTGCAATTCAGAGTTGGATGACCGTTCAAGACGTATTTTCCCAGTCGAAGACAATTTTTCCCGAGTTCTCAGTTGTCTTGAACTCGCCTAAGTCATTTTCGCAGTTCTGTGTTAACAGTTGTTTTGAGTGCGGCACAAATCCTGCTTCATTGACAGCATGGCCAATGTTGAATGTTTATGATTTTATGACTTCCAAACCACTCATTGTTGAATTTGCGATTTCCAACTTGATGTGTAATGTTTTTGAAGTCCAATGGCTGATGAGCACCGATATGTTTTATCTATAATTTCTCTTCATTTTATCTCTTATGACAAGGATTAAAAAGGATTTGCCAGTAGATTGTCGACTTGATTTACGGTGATAACTGCTAGCTAAGAATTTGACATGATCAGTCCAATCAAAACTACTGTAGCTATAATGTGATTTGACATCAATTTATCCGAGGCCAATGACCTTGAGCCTTCCTTGATGGGCACTTCTAATGTAACTCTATGGCAGCACCCAAGGGGCTTGAATTTTCAAGCTCTACCCTTAGACTTGGCGATGACGTATTGTCCCAATGAGTGACAATCATGGCGCAACTAGAGAACATTACCAACACCTACACTCCGTATTTTCCACTGGCTGCCCACCACTACAAAAAGCACTGAGCTAGGCTGAAAAACCTGCATTTTGGAGCTGCCTTACTCAAGAAAGCAAAAAAGCTTGTTTTCAAACTGATATGTGACAGGTATTAATGCCAAAATTACATGCAAAACAAGCAAGCTTTTTGCTAAAGATGTGGGGCTCAAATAGCCCCACCTGCCCTGAATGACATGTCGCCACTGAGTAAGACCTATGTCAATTCTGAACAAATGTACTTATCTTACCAAATGTAGTAATATAAGGTAAATCATGAAAGTTATTTAAGTCACATTAGGAGACTTACTGAAAAGTAAAACCACTTAACATATATTTTTTGAGTTTGTAGCAAAATTGACTCCATAGCACACAAGCCATGTGGGGCCTGCATCCAATAATATCTATCAAATCAAATCAAATTGTATTGGTCAAATTACATTGTGTTGGTTGCATGCACATATTTAGCAGATGTTATTGCAAGAGTAGTGAAATGCAATATCAGCACTGCTCAGATCCCGACCACTTCCCCAAGTGCATGTGAATGGAACTTCACAGGTTCAAAGATAGCTGTTATGCTACAACTACAGTGACCAGAAAATAATCAGACCCCTTGACTTTTCACACATTGTGTTACTTTACAGCCTTAGTGTAAAATGTATTAAATTCACCCCAAAGGTGCGGACTCCGGCCGCAAAACCTGAACCTATAGGGGAGGGTCTGGGTGGGCATCTATCCGCGGTGGCGGCTCTGGTGCGGGACGTAGAACCCACTCCACCTCTGGCTCAACCCACTTTGGTGGAGCCTCTGGTGCGGGGACCCCCGTCGCCGACCCCGGACTGGGGACCCTCATAGCGGACCCCCGACTGGGAACCCTCGTAGCGGGCCCCGGACTGGGGACCCTCGTTGCGGGCCCCGGACTGGGTACTTTCGTTGCGGGCCCCGGACTGGGCACCCTCGTTGCGGGCCCCGGACTGGGCACCCTCGTTGCGGGCCCCGTACTGGGCACCCTCGTTGCGGGCCCCGGACTGGGGACCCTCGTTGCGGGCCCCGGACTGGAGAACGTCGCTGGAGGCTCCGGACTGGAGAACGTCGCTGGAGGCTCCGGACTGGAGAACGTAGCTGGAGGCTCCGGACTGGAGACCGTCGCTGGAGACTCCGAACTGGAGACCGTCGCTGGAGACTCCGGACTGGGGACCCTCACTGATGGGAGGAGACGCATAGACAGCCTGGTGCGTGGGGCTGCCACAGGGCCCACCAGGCTGGGGAGACCTACAGGAGGCCTGGTCCCTAGAGGAGGCACAGAATGAACCGGGCTGTGGGGGAGCACTGGAGATCTGGTGCGTAGCCTTGACACCACTCTTCCATGCTGAATGCCAACTATAGCCCAGCACCTCCCGAGCACAGGCACAGGTCGAACCGGGCTGTGGGGGAGCACTGAAGATCTGGTGCTTACCACGTGCACCTCTCCTTTTGGCTGCATGCCCACTTTAGCCCGGCACGTGCGGGAAGCTGGAACAGGCCGCACTGGGTTCTCCTGGCGAACTGGGAATAACGTGCGTAGAGCTGGTGCAGGATAACCCGGGCCGAAGAGACGCACCGACGACCAGGAGTGCTGAGCCTGCACAATCCCTCCTGGCTGAATGCCAACTCTAGCACGGCAACTGCGGGGAGCTTGCAGAGAGCGCACCGGGCTATGAGAGCGCACTGGAGACACACGGCGCAGAGTCGCATAACCTGGTGCCTGACTAGTCATTCTCTCCCCACGGTAAGCACGGGGAGTTGGCTCAGGTCTATAACCTGACTCCGCCAATCTCCCCGTGTGCCCCTCCAAAAACATTTTTGGGGGCTGCGTCTCTTGCCAGCTTCTATGACTTGCCTCCTCATATCGCCCCCGCTCTGCTTTCGCTGCCTCCAGTTCCTCCCTTGGACGGCGATACTCCCCAGCCTGCCTCCAGGGTCCCTTACCATCCAGGATCTCCTCCTATGTCCAGGAGTTCCTTTCACCACGCTGCTTGGTACTTTTTTGTTGGGTAGTTCTGTCTTGGCCGTCGAATGAAGAGGACCAAAGTGCAGGGTGGTGAGTGTACATATTCCTTTTATTTAGGTGACGCCAACAAAAACAATAAACAATACAAAACAACCGGGAAGCTTAAGGGCTATGTGCCACAAACAAAGTTAACTTCCCACACAGAAAGGAGGGAAAGGCCTACCTAAGTATCGTTCCCAATCAGAGACAACGATAGACAGCTGTCCCTGATTGAGAACCATACCCGGCCAAAACAAAGAAATACAAAAACATAGAAAATAGAACATAGAATGCCCACCCAAATCACACCCTGACCAAACCCCAAAATAGAGACATAAAAAGCTCTCTAAGGTCAGGGAGTGACAATACTACCTCTTATTTACAGTTGTTAGTTCAATACCTCACCTTTACAGTTGTTAATTTACTTTCTCTCCTTAATAGTTGTTAGTATACTATCTCTTATTTACAGGTGTTAATTTACTATCTCTCCTTTACAGTTGTTAGTATAGTACTTCTCCTTTACAGCTGTTAGTTTACTATATCTATTTACAGTTGTTAGCATACTACTTCTCCTTTACAGCTGTTAGTTTACTATCTCTCCTTTACAGTTGTTAGTATACTACTACTCCTTTACAGTTGTTAGTATGACAGTTGTTAGTATACTACTTCTCCTTTACAGCTGTTAGTTTACTATCTCTCCTTTACAGCTATTAGTTTACTATATCTCCTTTACAGCAGTTAGTTTACTATCTCTCCTTTACAGCTGTTCGTTTACTATCTCTCCTTTACAGTTGTTAGTATGACAGTTGTTAGTATACTACTTCTCCTTTACAGCTGTTAGTTTACTATATCTCCTTTACAATTGTTAGTATGACAGTTGTTAGTATACCACTTCTCCTTTACAGTTGTTAGTTTACTATCTCTCCTTTACAGTTCTTAGTTTACTATCTCTCCTTTACAGCTGTTAGTTTACTATATCTCCTTTACAGTTGTTAGTATACTACTTCTCCTTTACAGCTGTTAGTTTACTATCTCTCCTTTACAGCTGTTAGTTTACTATATCTCCTTTACAGCTGTTAGTTTACTATCTCTCCTTTACAGCTGTTAGTTTACTATCTCTCCTTTACAGTTGTTAGTATGAATGTTGTTAGCATACTACTTCTCCTTTACAGCTGTTAGTTTACTATATCTCCTTTACAATTGTTAGTATGACAGTTGTTAGTATACCACTTCTCCTTTACAGTTGTTAGTTTACTATCTCTCCTTTACAGTTTGTTAGTATACTACTACTCCTTTACAGTTGTTAGTATAACAGTTGTTAGTATACTACTTCTCCTTTACAGCTGTTACTTTACTATCTCTCCTTTACAGCTGTTAGTTTACTATCTCTCCTTTACAGTTGTTAGTTTACTATCTCTCCTTTACAGTTGTTAGTAAGACAGTTGTTAGTATACTACTTCTCCTTTACAGCTGTTAGTTTACTATATCTCCTTTACAGTTGGTAGTATGAGAGTTGTTAGTATACCACTTCTCCTTTACAGTTGTTAGTATACTACTTCTCCTTTACAGCTGTTAGTTTACTATCTCTCCTTTACAGCTGTTAGTTTACTATCTCTCCTTTACAGTTGTTAGTATGACATTTGTTCGTTTACTACTTCTCCTTTACAGCTGTTAGTATACTACCTCTCCTTTACAGCTTTTATTTTACTACTTCTCCTTTACAGCTGTTAGTTTACTAACTCTCATTTACAGCTGTTAGTTTACTATCTCTACTTCACAGTTGTTAGTATGACAGTTGTTAGTGTACTACCTCTCCTTTACAGTTGTTAATTTACTTTCTCTCCTTAACAGTTGTTAGTATACTACCTCTTATTTACAGTTGTTAATTTACTATCTCTCCTTTACAGTTGTTAGTATGACAGTTGTTAGTTTACTACCTCTCATTTACAGCTGTTAGTTTACTACCTCTCCTTTACAGCTGTTAGTTTACTATCTCTCCTTTACAGCTGTTAGTATATTACTTCTCCTTTACAACTGTTAGTTTACTCTCTCTCCTTTACAGCTGTTAGTTTACTATCTCTCCTTTACAGTTGTTAGTATGACAGTTGTTAGTATACTACCTCTCCTTTACAGCTGTTAGTTTACTACCTCTCCTTTACAGTTGTTAATTTACTTTCTCTCCTTAACAGTTGTTAGTATACTACCTCTTATTTACAGTTGTTAATTTACTCTCTCTCCTTTACAGTTGTTAGTATGACTGTTGTTAGTGTACTACCTCTCCTTTACAGCTCTTAGTTTACTATCTCTCCTTTACAGTTGATAGTATGACAGTTGTTAGTGTGCTACCTCTCCTTTACAGCTGTTAGTTTACTATCTCTCCTTTACAGTTGTTAGTATGACAGTTGTTAGTTTACTACCTCTCCTTTGCAGCTGTTAGTTTACTACCTCTCCTTTACATATGTTCATTTACTTTCTCTCCTTAACAGTTGTTAGTATACTACCTCTTATTTACAGTTGTTAATTTACTATCTCTCCTTTACAGTTGTTAGTATGACAGTTGTTAGTTTACTACTTCTCCTTTACAGCTGTTAGTTTACTATCTCTCCTTTACAGTTGTTAGTAAGACAGTTGTTTGTTTACTACTTATCCTTTACAGCTGTTAGTATACTATCTCTCCTTTACAGCTGTTAGTATACTACTTCTCTTTTACAGCTGTTAGTTTACTATCTCTCCTTTACAGTTGTTAGTTTACTATCTCTCCTTTACAGTTGTTAGTATGACAGTTGTTCGTTTACTACCTCTCCTTTACAGCTGTTAGTTTACTACCTCTCCTTTACAGTTGTTAATTTACTTTCTCTCCTTAACAGTTGTTAGTACACTACCTCTTATTTACAGTTGTTAATTTACTATCTCTCCTTTACAGTTGTTAGTATGACAGTTGTTCGTTTACTACTTCTCCTTTACAGCTGTTAGTTTACTATCTCTCTTTTACAGCTGTTAGTTTACTATATCTCCTTTACAGCTGTTAGTTTACTATCTCTCCTTTACAGCTGTTAGTTTACTATCTCTCCTTTACAGTTGTTAGTATGACAGTTGTTAGTATACTACTTCTCCTTTACAGCTGTTACTTTACTATCTCTCCTTTACAGCTGTTAGTTTACTATCTCTCCTTTACAGTTGTTAGTTTACTATCTCTCCTTTACAGTTGTTAGTAAGACAGTTGTTAGTATACTACTTCTCCTTTACAGCTGTTAGTTTACTATATCTCCTTTTGAGCTGTTAGTTTACTATATCTCCTTTACAGCTGTTAGTTTACTATCTCTCCTTTACAGCTGTTAGTTTACTATCTCTCCTTTACAGTTGTTAGTATGACAGTTGTTAGTATACTACTTCTCCTTTACAGCTGTTAGTTTACTATATCTCCTTTACAATTGTTAGTATGACAGTTGTTAGTATACCACTTCTCCTTTACAGTTGTTAGTTTACTATCTCTCCTTTACAGTTGTTAGTATACTACTACTCCTTTACAGTTGTTAGTATAACAGTTGTTAGTATACTACTTCCTTTTTACAGCTGTTACTTTACTATCTCTCCTTTACAGCTGTTAGTTTACTATCTCTCCTTTACAGTTGTTAGTTTACTATCTCTCCTTTACAGTTGTTAGTAAGACAGTTGTTAGTATACTACTTCTCCTTTACAGCTGTTAGTTTACTATATCTCCTTTACAGTTGGTAGTATGAGAGTTGTTAGTATACCACTTCTCCTTTACAGTTGTTAGTATACTACTTCTCCTTTACAGCTGTTAGTTTACTATCTCTCCTTTACAGCTGTTAGTTTACTATCTCTCCTTTACAGTTGTTAGTATGACATTTGTTCGTTTACTACTTCTCCTTTACAGCTGTTAGTATACTACCTCTCCTTTACAGCTTTTATTTTACTACTTCTCCTTTACAGCTGTTAGTTTACTAACTCTCATTTACAGCTGTTAGTTTACTATCTCTACTTCACAGTTGTTAGTATGACAGTTGTTAGTGTACTACCTCTCCTTTACAGTTGTTAATTTACTTTCTCTCCTTAACAGTTGTTAGTATACTACCTCTTATTTACAGTTGTTAATTTACTATCTCTCCTTTACAGTTGTTAGTATGACAGTTGTTAGTTTACTACCTCTCCTTTACAGCTGTTAGTTTACTACCTCTCCTTTACAGCTGTTAGTTTACTATCTCTCCTTTACAGCTGTTAGTATATTACTTCTCCTTTACAGCTGTTAGTTTACTCTCTCTCCTTTACAGCTGTTAGTTTACTATCTCTCCTTTACAGTTGTTAGTATGACAGTTGTTAGTTTACTACCTCTCCTTTACAGCTGTTAGTTTACTACCTCTCCTTTACAGTTGTTAATTTACTTTCTCTCCTTAACAGTTGTTAGTATACTACCTCTTATTTACAGTTGTTAATTTACTCTCTCTCCTTTACAGTTGTTAGTATGACTGTTGTTAGTGTACTACCTCTCCTTTACAGCTCTTAGTTTACTATCTCTCCTTTACAGTTGATAGTATGACAGTTGTTAGTGTGCTACCTCTCCTTTACAGCTGTTAGTTTACTATCTCTCCTTTACAGTTGTTAGTATGACAGTTGTTAGTTTACTACCTCTCCTTTGCAGCTGTTAGTTTACTACCTCTCCTTTACATATGTTCATTTACTTTCTCTCCTTAACAGTTGTTAGCATACTACCTCTTATTTACAGTAGTTAATTTACTATCTCTCCTTTACAGTTGTTAGTATGACAGTTGTTAGTTTACTACTTCTCCTTTACAGCTGTTAGTTTACTATCTCTCCTTTACAGTTGTTAGTAAGACAGTTGTTTGTTTACTACTTATCCTTTACAGCTGTTAGTATACTATCTCTCCTTTACAGCTGTTAGTATACTACTTCTCTTTTACAGCTGTTAGTTTACTATCTCTCCTTTACAGTTGTTAGTTTACTATCTCTCCTTTACAGTTGTTAGTATGACAGTTGTTCGTTTACTACCTCTCCTTTACAGCTGTTAGTTTACTACCTCTCCTTTACAGTTGTTAATTTACTTTCTCTCCTTAATAGTTGTTAGTATACTATCTCTTATTTACAGGTGTTAATTTACTATCTCTCCTTTACAGTTGTTAGTATAGTACTTCTCCTTTACAGCTGTTAGTTTACTATATCTATTTACAGTTGTTAGCATACTACTTCTCCTTTACAGCTGTTAGTTTACTATCTCTCCTTTACAGTTGTTAGTATACTACTACTCCTTTACAGTTGTTAGTATGACAGTTGTTAGTATACTACTTCTCCTTTACAGCTGTTAGTTTACTATCTCTCCTTTACAGCTATTAGTTTACTATATCTCCTTTACAGCAGTTAGTTTACTATCTCTCCTTTACAGCTGTTCGTTTACTATCTCTCCTTTACAGTTGTTAGTATGACAGTTGTTAGTATACTACTTCTCCTTTACAGCTGTTAGTTTACTATATCTCCTTTACAATTGTTAGTATGACAGTTGTTAGTATACCACTTCTCCTTTACAGTTGTTAGTTTACTATCTCTCCTTTACAGTTCTTAGTTTACTATCTCTCCTTTACAGCTGTTAGTTTACTATATCTCCTTTACAGTTGTTAGTATACTACTTCTCCTTTACAGCTGTTAGTTTACTATCTCTCCTTTACAGCTGTTAGTTTACTATATCTCCTTTACAGCTGTTAGTTTACTATCTCTCCTTTACAGCTGTTAGTTTACTATCTCTCCTTTACAGTTGTTAGTATGAATGTTGTTAGCATACTACTTCTCCTTTACAGCTGTTAGTTTACTATATCTCCTTTACAATTGTTAGTATGACAGTTGTTAGTATACCACTTCTCCTTTACAGTTGTTAGTTTACTATCTCTCCTTTACAGTTTGTTAGTATACTACTACTCCTTTACAGTTGTTAGTATAACAGTTGTTAGTATACTACTTCTCCTTTACAGCTGTTACTTTACTATCTCTCCTTTACAGCTGTTAGTTTACTATCTCTCCTTTACAGTTGTTAGTTTACTATCTCTCCTTTACAGTTGTTAGTAAGACAGTTGTTAGTATACTACTTCTCCTTTACAGCTGTTAGTTTACTATATCTCCTTTACAGTTGGTAGTATGAGAGTTGTTAGTATACCACTTCTCCTTTACAGTTGTTAGTATACTACTTCTCCTTTACAGCTGTTAGTTTACTATCTCTCCTTTACAGCTGTTAGTTTACTATCTCTCCTTTACAGTTGTTAGTATGACATTTGTTCGTTTACTACTTCTACTTTACAGCTGTTAGTATACTACCTCTCCTTTACAGCTTTTATTTTACTACTTCTCCTTTACAGCTGTTAGTTTACTAACTCTCATTTACAGCTGTTAGTTTACTATCTCTACTTCACAGTTGTTAGTATGACAGTTGTTAGTGTACTACCTCTCCTTTACAGTTGTTAATTTACTTTCTCTCCTTAACAGTTGTTAGTATACTACCTCTTATTTACAGTTGTTAATTTACTATCTCTCCTTTACAGTTGTTAGTATGACAGTTGTTAGTTTACTACCTCTCATTTACAGCTGTTAGTTTACTACCTCTCCTTTACAGCTGTTAGTTTACTATCTCTCCTTTACAGCTGTTAGTATATTACTTCTCCTTTACAACTGTTAGTTTACTCTCTCTCCTTTACAGCTGTTAGTTTACTATCTCTCCTTTACAGTTGTTAGTATGACAGTTGTTAGTATACTACCTCTCCTTTACAGCTGTTAGTTTACTACCTCTCCTTTACAGTTGTTAATTTACTTTCTCTCCTTAACAGTTGTTAGTATACTACCTCTTATTTACAGTTGTTAATTTACTCTCTCTCCTTTACAGTTGTTAGTATGACTGTTGTTAGTGTACTACCTCTCCTTTACAGCTCTTAGTTTACTATCTCTCCTTTACAGTTGATAGTATGACAGTTGTTAGTGTGCTACCTCTCCTTTACAGCTGTTAGTTTACTATCTCTCCTTTACAGTTGTTAGTATGACAGTTGTTAGTTTACTACCTCTCCTTTGCAGCTGTTAGTTTACTACCTCTCCTTTACATATGTTCATTTACTTTCTCTCCTTAACAGTTGTTAGTATACTACCTCTTATTTACAGTTGTTAATTTACTATCTCTCCTTTACAGTTGTTAGTATGACAGTTGTTAGTTTACTACTTCTCCTTTACAGCTGTTAGTTTACTATCTCTCCTTTACAGTTGTTAGTAAGACAGTTGTTTGTTTACTACTTATCCTTTACAGCTGTTAGTATACTATCTCTCCTTTACAGCTGTTAGTATACTACTTCTCTTTTACAGCTGTTAGTTTACTATCTCTCCTTTACAGTTGTTAGTTTACTATCTCTCCTTTACAGTTGTTAGTATGACAGTTGTTCGTTTACTACCTCTCCTTTACAGCTGTTAGTTTACTACCTCTCCTTTACAGTTGTTAATTTACTTTCTCTCCTTAACAGTTGTTAGTACACTACCTCTTATTTACAGTTGTTAATTTACTATCTCTCCTTTACAGTTGTTAGTATGACAGTTGTTCGTTTACTACTTCTCCTTTACAGCTGTTAGTTTACTATCTCTCTTTTACAGCTGTTAGTTTACTATATCTCCTTTACAGCTGTTAGTTTACTATCTCTCCTTTACAGCTGTTAGTTTACTATCTCTCCTTTACAGTTGTTAGTATGACAGTTGTTAGTATACTACTTCTCCTTTACAGCTGTTACTTTACTATCTCTCCTTTACAGCTGTTAGTTTACTATCTCTCCTTTACAGTTGTTAGTTTACTATCTCTCCTTTACAGTTGTTAGTAAGACAGTTGTTAGTATACTACTTCTCCTTTACAGCTGTTAGTTTACTATATCTCCTTTTGAGCTGTTAGTTTACTATATCTCCTTTACAGCTGTTAGTTTACTATCTCTCCTTTACAGCTGTTAGTTTACTATCTCTCCTTTACAGTTGTTAGTATGACAGTTGTTAGTATACTACTTCTCCTTTACAGCTGTTAGTTTACTATATCTCCTTTACAATTGTTAGTATGACAGTTGTTAGTATACCACTTCTCCTTTACAGTTGTTAGTTTACTATCTCTCCTTTACAGTTGTTAGTATACTACTACTCCTTTACAGTTGTTAGTATAACAGTTGTTAGTATACTACTTCCTTTTTACAGCTGTTACTTTACTATCTCTCCTTTACAGCTGTTAGTTTACTATCTCTCCTTTACAGTTGTTAGTTTACTATCTCTCCTTTACAGTTGTTAGTAAGACAGTTGTTAGTATACTACTTCTCCTTTACAGCTGTTAGTTTACTATATCTCCTTTACAGTTGGTAGTATGAGAGTTGTTAGTATACCACTTCTCCTTTACAGTTGTTAGTATACTACTTCTCCTTTACAGCTGTTAGTTTACTATCTCTCCTTTACAGCTGTTAGTTTACTATCTCTCCTTTACAGTTGTTAGTATGACATTTGTTTTTTTACTACTTCTCCTTTACAGCTGTTAGTATACTACCTCTCCTTTACAGCTTTTATTTTACTACTTCTCCTTTACAGCTGTTAGTTTACTAACTCTCATTTACAGCTGTTAGTTTACTATCTCTACTTCACAGTTGTTAGTATGACAGTTGTTAGTGTACTACCTCTCCTTTACAGTTGTTAATTTACTTTCTCTCCTTAACAGTTGTTAGTATACTACCTCTTATTTACAGTTGTTAATTTACTATCTCTCCTTTACAGTTGTTAGTATGACAGTTGTTAGTTTACTACCTCTCCTTTACAGCTGTTAGTTTACTACCTCTCCTTTACAGCTGTTAGTATATTACTTCTCCTTTACAGCTGTTAGTTTACTCTCTCTCCTTTACAGCTGTTAGTTTACTATCTCTCCTTTACAGTTGTTAGTATGACAGTTGTTAGTTTACTACCTCTCCTTTACAGCTGTTAGTTTACTACCTCTCCTTTACAGTTGTTAATTTACTTTCTCTCCTTAACAGTTGTTAGTATACTACCTCTTATTTACAGTTGTTAATTTACTCTCTCTCCTTTACAGTTGTTAGTATGACTGTTGTTAGTGTACTACCTCTCCTTTACAGCTCTTAGTTTACTATCTCTCCTTTACAGTTGATAGTATGACAGTTGTTAGTGTGCTACCTCTCCTTTACAGCTGTTAGTTTACTATCTCTCCTTTACAGTTGTTAGTATGACAGTTGTTAGTTTACTACCTCTCCTTTGCAGCTGTTAGTTTACTACCTCTCCTTTACATATGTTCATTTACTTTCTCTCCTTAACAGTTGTTAGCATACTACCTCTTATTTACAGTAGTTAATTTACTATCTCTCCTTTACAGTTGTTAGTATGACAGTTGTTAGTTTACTACTTCTCCTTTACAGCTGTTAGTTTACTATCTCTCCTTTACAGTTGTTAGTAAGACAGTTGTTTGTTTACTACTTATCCTTTACAGCTGTTAGTATACTATCTCTCCTTTACAGCTGTTAGTATACTACTTCTCTTTTACAGCTGTTAGTTTACTATCTCTCCTTTACAGTTGTTAGTTTACTATCTCTCCTTTACAGTTGTTAGTATGACAGTTGTTCGTTTACTACCTCTCCTTTACAGCTGTTAGTTTACTACCTCTCCTTTACAGTTGTTAATTTACTTTCTCTCCTTAACAGTTGTTAGTACACTACCTCTTATTTACAGTTGTTAATTTACTATCTCTCCTTTACAGTTGTTAGTATGACAGTTGTTCGTTTACTACTTCTCCTTTACAGCTGTTAGTTTACTATCTCTCTTTTACAGCTGTTAGTTTACTATATCTCCTTTACAGCTGTTAGTTTACTATCTCTCCTTTACAGCTGTTAGTTTACTATCTCTCCTTTACAGTTGTTAGTATGACAGTTGTTAGTATACTACTTCTCCTTTACAGCTGTTACTTTACTATCTCTCCTTTACAGCTGTTAGTTTACTATCTCTCCTTTACAGTTGTTAGTTTACTATCTCTCCTTTACAGTTGTTAGTAAGACAGTTGTTAGTATACTACTTCTCCTTTACAGCTGTTAGTTTACTATATCTCCTTTACAGTTGGTAGTATGAGAGTTGTTAGTATACCACTTCTCCTTTACAGTTGTTAGTATACTACTTCTCCTTTACAGCTGTTAGTTTACTATCTCTCCTTTACAGCTGTTAGTTTACTATCTCTCCTTTACAGTTGTTAGTATGACATTTGTTCGTTTACTACTTCTCCTTTACAGCTGTTAGTATACTACCTCTCCTTTACAGCTTTTATTTTACTACTTCTCCTTTACAGCTGTTAGTTTACTAACTCTCATTTACAGCTGTTAGTTTACTATCTCTACTTCACAGTTGTTAGTATGACAGTTGTTAGTGTACTACCTCTCCTTTACAGTTGTTAATTTACTTTCTCTCCTTAACAGTTGTTAGTATACTACCTCTTATTTACAGTTGTTAATTTACTATCTCTCCTTTACAGTTGTTAGTATGACAGTTGTTAGTTTACTACCTCTCCTTTACAGCTGTTAGTTTACTACCTCTCCTTTACAGCTGTTAGTTTACTATCTCTCCTTTACAGCTGTTAGTATATTACTTCTCCTTTACACCTGTTAGTTTACTCTCTCTCCTTTACAGCTGTTAGTTTACTATCTCTCCTTTACAGTTGTTAGTATGACAGTTGTTAGTTTACTACCTCTCCTTTACAGCTGTTAGTTTACTACATCTCCTTTACAGTTGTTAATTTACTTTCACTCCTTAACAGTTGCTAGTTTACTATCTCTCCTTTACAGTTGTTAGTATGACAGTTGTTCGTTTACTACCTCTCCTTTACAGTTGTTAGTTTACTACCTCTCCTTTACAGTTGTTAATTTACTTTCTCTCCTTAACAGTTGTTAGTACACTACCTCTTATTTACAGTTGTTAATTTACTATCTCTCCTTTAAAGTTGTTAGTATGACAGTTGTTCGTTTACTACTTCTCCTTTACAGCTGTTAGTTTACTATCTCTCTTTTACAGCTGTTAGTTTACTATATCTCCTTTACAGCTGTTAGTTTACTATCTCTCCTTTACAGCTGTTAGTTTACTATCTCTCCTTTACAGTTGTTAGTATGACAGTTGTTAGTATACTACTTCTCCTTTACAGCTGTTACTTTACTATCTCTCCTTTACAGCTGTTAGTTTACTATCTCTCCTTTACAGTTGTTAGTTTACTATCTCTCCTTTACAGTTGTTAGTAAGACAGTTGTTAGTATACTACTTCTCCTTTACAGCTGTTAGTTTACTATATCTCCTGTTGAGCTGTTAGTTTACTATATCTCCTTTACAGCTGTTAGTTTACTATCTCTCCTTTACAGCTGTTAGTTTACTATCTCTCCTTTACAGTTGTTAGTATGACAGTTGTTAGTATACTACTTCTCCTTTACAGCTGTTAGTTTACTATATCTCCTTTACAATTGTTAGTATGACAGTTGTTAGTATACCACTTCTCCTTTACAGTTGTTAGTTTACTATCTCTCCTTTACAGTTGTTAGTATACTACTACTCCTTTACAGTTGTTAGTATAACAGTTGTTAGTATACTACTTCTCCTTTACAGCTGTTACTTTACTATCTCTCCTTTACAGCTGTTAGTTTACTATCTCTCCTTTACAGTTGTTAGTTTACTATCTCTCCTTTACAGTTGTTAGTAAGACAGTTGTTAGTATACTACTTCTCCTTTACAGCTGTTAGTTTACTATATCTCCTTTACAGTTGGTAGTATGAGAGTTGTTAGTATACCACTTCTCCTTTACAGTTGTTAGTATACTACTTCTCCTTTACAGCTGTTAGTTTACTATCTCTCCTTTACAACTGTTAGTTTACTATCTCTCCTTTACAGTTGTTAGTATGACATTTGTTCGTTTACTACTTCTCCTTTACAGCTGTTAGTATACTACCTCTCCTTTACAGCTTTTATTTTACTACTTCTCCTTTACAGCTGTTAGTTTACTAACTCTCATTTACAGCTGTTAGTTTACTATCTCTACTTCACAGTTGTTAGTATGACAGTTGTTAGTGTACTACCTCTCCTTTACAGTTGTTAATTTACTTTCTCTCCTTAACAGTTGTTAGTATACTACCTCTTATTTACAGTTGTTAATTTACTATCTCTCCTTTACAGTTGTTAGTATGACAGTTGTTAGTTTACTACCTCTCCTTTACAGCTGTTAGTTTACTACCTCTCCTTTACAGCTGTTAGTTTACTATCTCTCCTTTACAGCTGTTAGTATATTACTTCTCCTTTACAGCTGTTAGTTTACTCTCTCTCCTTTACAGCTGTTAGTTTACTATCTCTCCTTTACAGTTGTTAGTATGACAGTTGTTAGTTTACTACCTCTCCTTTACAGCTGTTAGTTTACTACCTCTCCTTTACAGTTGTTAATTTACTTTCGCACCTTAACAGTTGTTAGTATACTACCTCTTATTTACAGTTGTTAATTTACTCTCTCTCCTTTACAGTTGTTAGTATGACTGTTGTTAGTGTACTACCTCTCCTTTACAGCTCTTAGTTTACTATCTCTCCTTTACAGTTGATAGTATGACAGTTGTTAGTGTGCTACCTCTCCTTTACAGCTGTTAGTTTACTATCTCTCCTTTACAGTTGTTAGTATGACAGTTGTTAGTTTACTACCTCTCCTTTGCAGCTGTTAGTTTACTACCTCTCCTTTACATATGTTCATTTACTTTCTCTCCTTAACAGTTGTTAGTATACTACCTCTTATTTACAGTTGTTAATTTACTATCTCTCCTTTACAGTTGTTAGTATGACAGTTGTTAGTTTACTACCTCTCCTTTACAGCTGTTAGTTTACTACCTCTCCTTTACAGCTGTTAGTTTACTATCTCTCCTTTACAGTTGTTAGTATGACAGTTGTTAGTTTACTACCTCTCCTTTACAGCTGTTAGTTTACTACCTCTCCTTTACAGTTGTTAATTTACTTTCTCTCCTTAACAGTTGTTAGTATACTACCTCTTATTTACAGTTGTTAATTTACTCTCTCTCCTTTACAGTTGTTAGTATGACTGTTGTTAGTGTACTACCTCTCCTTTACAGCTCTTAGTTTACTATCTCTCCTTTACAGTTGATAGTATGACAGTTGTTAGTGTGCTACCTCTCCTTTACAGCTGTTAGTTTACTATCTCTCCTTTACAGTTGTTAGTATGACAGTTGTTAGTTTACTACCTCTCCTTTGCAGCTGTTAGTTTACTACCTCTCCTTTACATATGTTCATTTACTTTCTCTCCTTAACAGTTGTTAGCATACTACCTCTTATTTACAGTTGTTAATTTACTATCTCTCCTTTACAGTTGTTAGTATGACAGTTGTTAGTTTACTACTTCTCCTTTACAGCTGTTAGTTTACTATCTCTCCTTTACACCTGTTAGTATACTACTTCTCTTTTACAGCTGTTAGTTTACTATCTCTCCTTTACAGTTGTTAGTTTACTATCTCTCCTTTACAGCTGTTAGTATGACAGTTGTTCGTTTACTACCTCTCCTTTACAGCTGTTAGTTTACTACCTCTCCTTTACAGTTGTTAATTTACTTTCTCTCCTTAACAGTTGTTAGTACACTACCTCTTATTTACAGTTGTTAATTTACTATCTCTCCTTTACAGTTGTTAGTATGACAGTTGTTCGTTTACTACATCCCCTTTACAGCTGTTAGTTTACTATCTCTCTTTTACAGCTGTTAGTTTACTATATCTCCTTTACAGCTGTTAGTTTACTATCTCTCCTTTACAGCTGTTAGTTTACTATCTCTCCTTTACAGTTGTTAGTATGACAGTTGTTAGTATACCACTTCTCATTTACAGTTGTTAGTTTACTATCTCTCTCTCCTTTACAGTTGTTAGTATACTACTACTCCTTTACAGTTGTTAGTATAACAGTTGTTAGTATACTACTTCTCATTTACAGCTGTTACTTTACTATCTCTCCTTTACAGCTGTTAGTTTACAATATTTCCTTTACAACTGTTAGTTTACTATCTCTCCTTTACAGCTGTTAGTTTACTATCTCTCCTTTACAGTTGTTAGTAAGATAGTTGTTAGTATACTACTTCTCCTTTACAGCTGTTAGTTTACTATATCTCCTTTACAGTTGGTAGTATGAGAGTTGTTAGTATACCACTTCTCCTTTACAGTTGTTAGTATACTACTTATCCTTTACAGCTGTTAGTTTACTATCTCTCCTTTACAGCTGTTAGTTTACTATCTCTCCTTTACAGTTGTTAGTATGACATTTGTTCGTTTACTACTTCTCCTTTACAGCTGTTAGTATACTACCTCTCCTTTACAGCTTTTATTTTACTATCTCTCCTTTACAGCTGTTAGTTTACTATCTCTCCTTTACAGCTGTTAGTATACTACTTCTCCTTTACAGCTGTTAGTTTACTAACTCTCATTTACAGCTGTTAGTTTACTATCTCTCCTTCACAGTTGTTAGTATGACAGTTGTTAGTGTACTACCTCTCCTTTACAGTTGTTAATTTACTTTCTCTCCTTAACAGTTGTTAGTATACTACCTCTTATTTACAGTTGTTGATTTACTATCTCTCCTTTACAGTTGTTAGTATGACAGTTGTTAGTTTACTATCTCTCCTTTACAGCTGTTAGTTTACTACCTCTCCTTTACAGCTGTTAGTTTACTATCTCTCCTTTACAGCTGTTAGTATATTACTTCTCCTTTACAGCTGTTAGTTTACTATCTCTCCTTTACAGCTGTTAGTTTACTATCTCTCCTTTACAGTTGTTAGTATGACAGTTGTTAGTTTACTACCTCTCCTTTACAGCTGTTAGTTTACTACCTCTCCTTTACAGTTGTTAATTTACTTTCTCTCCTTAACAGTTGTTAGTATACTTCCTCTTATTTACAGTTGTTAATTTACTCTCTCTCCTTTACAGTTGTTAGTATGACAGTTGTTAGTGTACTACCTCTCCTTTACAGCTCTTAGTTTACTATCTCTCCTTTACAGTTGATAGTATGACAGTTGTTAGTGTGCTACCTCTCCTTTACAGCTGTTAGTTTACTATCTCTCCTTTACAGTTTTTAGTATGACAGTTGTTAGTTTACTACCTCTCCTTTGCAGCTGTTAGTTTACTACCTCTCCTTTACATATGTTCATTTACTTTCTCTCCTTAACAGTTGTTAGTATACTACCTCTTATTTACAGTTGTTAATTTACTATCTCTCCTTTACAGTTGTTAGTATGACAGTTGTTAATTTACTACTCCTCCTTTACAGCTGTTAGTTTACTATCTCTCCTTTACAGTTGTTAGTAAGACAGTTGTTTGTTTACTACTTATCCTTTACAGCTGTTAGTATACTATCTCTCCTTTACAGCTGTTAGTATACTACTTCTCTTTTACAGCTGTTATTTTACTATCTCTCCTTTACAGCTGTTAGTTTCCTATCTCTCCTTTACAGTTGTTAGTTTACTATCTCTCCTTTACAGTTGTTAGTATGACAGTTGTTCGTTTACTACCTCTCCTTTACAGCTGTTAGTTTACTACCTCTCCTTTACAGTTGTTAATTTACTTTCTCTCCTTAACAGTTGTTAGTACACTACCTCTTATTTACAGTTGTTAATTTACTATCTCTCCTTTACAGTTGTTAGTATGACAGTTGTTAGTGTACTACCTCTCCTTTACAGCTGTTAGTTTACTATCTCTCCTTTACAGTTGTTAGTAAGACAGTTGTTCGTTTACTACTTCTCCTTTTCAGCTGTTAGTATACTATCTCTCCTTTACAGCTGTTAGTATACTACTTCTCTTTTACAGCTGTTAGTTTACTATCTCTCCTTTACAGCTGTTAGTTTCCTATCTCTCCTTTACAGTTGTTAGTATGACAGTTGTTAGTTTACTACCTCTCCTTCACAGTTGTTAATTTACTTTCTCTCCTTAACAGTTGTTAGTATACTACCTCTTATTTACAGTTGTTAATTTACTATCTCTCCTTTACAGTTGTTAGTATGACAGTTGTTAGTGTACTACCTCTCCTATACAGCTGTTAGTTTACTATCTCTCCTTTACAGTTGTTAGTATGACAGTTGTTAGTTTACTACTTCTCCTTTACAGCTGTTAGTTTACTATCTCTCCTTTACAGTTGTTAGTATGACAGTTGTTCGTTTACTACTTCTCCTTTACAGCTGTTAGTATACTATCTCTCATTTACAGTTGTTAGTATGACAGTTGTTAGTTTACTACTTCTCCTTTACAGCTGTTAGTTTACTATCTCTCCTTTACAGTTTTTAGTATGACAGTTGTTAGTTTACTACTTCTCCTTTACAGCTGTTAGTTTACTATCTCTCCTTTACAGCTGTTAGTATACTATCTCTCCTTTACAGTTGTTAGTTTACTATCTCTCCTTTGCAGCTGTTAGTTTACTATCTCTCCTTTACAGTTGTTAGTATGACAGTTGTTAGTTTACTACCTCTCCTTTACAGCTGTTAGTTTACTACCTCTCCTTTACAGCTGTTAATTTACTTTCTCTCCTTAACAGTTGTTAGTATACTACCTCTTATTTACAGTTGTTAATTTACTATCTCTCCTTTACAGTTGTTAGTATGACAGTTGTTAGTGTACTACCTCTCCTTTACTGTCGTTAGTATACCATTCCTTTGTTGTCATTATCAGTGACAGAGGCCATCAGAGCACCTGCCAGGAGACTGAGATTCCTTTAACGGCTGCTTTCAACCCTTCTCCAGCAGCTGCCAGAGAGCCCCTCACTCTCACCCATTCAGTGTTTACTTAGACATGGGAACTGTCAGGAGCCCATGAAAGGTAAGGTTGCACCAAATGTGCATAAGGCTACAATAAACCCGAGTGAAAACTGCTGCTTTAGAGCCACCATGAATCTAGATAGCAGACCAAAGTAAAACATTAGACTGAATTGCAATAACTTTTGTTCAAAGCATGGAGACAAATTAAGGTTTGGGAGCTAAAGAGCTGTTTGATGTTAACCGAGATGAGTCTTTTTGAAAAAACAATAAGAATAAAATCTGAAAAAATGAACTACACTGAACAAGGAAAGTGATAGGAGTAAAATGGCAAAATGTGCACAAACGGGGGTAAATAATTCATTTGAAAGCTAGGGTAAGATACAGGATAATGTTTTTTGTCTGATTTTAAATGTAACCCTAAACTTAACCCTAAACTTAACCGCACTGCTAACACTAATGCCTAACCCTAAACCTAACCTTAAATTAAGATCATAAGCATCTTGCTTATCTAAGGGGAAATGGCCAGTTCTGCCTCCAGGACAAGACTCATGACAAAAAACAGCAAGACAGGATAAACAGGCAAGAATGTTTGTTGATGACTGGTTCCACTCTTGTGTTGATGACTGTCTCTACTCGCTCTGGTGATGACTGGTTCTACTCTCTCTGTTGATGACTGGTTCTACTCTCTCTGTTGATGATGACTACTCTCTCTGTTGATGACTGTCTACTCTCTCTGTTGATGACTGTCTACTCTCTCTGTTGATGACTGTCTCTTTTGTCTCTGTTGATGACTGTCTACTCTCTCTGTTGATGACTGTCTACTCTCTCTGTTGAAGACTGTCTACTCTTTCTGTTGATGACTGGCTCTACTCGCTCTGTTGATGACTGGCTCTACTCTCTCTGTTGATGATGACTACTTTCTCTGTTGATGACTATCTACTCTCTCTGTTGATGACTGTCTACTCTCTCTGTTGATGATGACTACTCTCTCTGTGAATGATGACTACTCTCTCTGTTGATGATGCCTACTCTCTCTGTTGATGATGCCTACTCTCTCTGTTGATGATGCCTACTCTCTCTGTTGATGACTGTCTACTCTCTCTGTTGATGACTGGCTCTACTCTCTCTGTTGATGATGACTACTCTCTCTGTTGATGACTATCTACTCTCTCTGTTGATGACTGTCTACTCTCTCTGTTGATGACTGGCTCTACTCTCTCTGTTGATGATCACTACTCTCTCTGTTGATGATGACTACTCTCTCTGTTGATGATGCCTACTCTCTCTGTTGATGATGCCTACTCTCTCTGTTGATGACTGTCTACTCTCTCTGTTGATGACTGGCTCTACTCTCTCTGTTGATGATGACTACTCTCTCTGTTGATGACTATCTACTCTCTCTGTTGATGACTGTCTACTCTCTCTGTTGATGACTGGCTCTACTCTCTCTGTTGATGATGACTACTCTCTCTGTTGATGACTATCTCCTCACTCTGTTGATGACTGTCTACTCTCTCTATTGATGACTGTCTCTATTGTCTCTGTTGATGACTGGTTCTACTCTCTCTGTTTATGACTGGCTCTACTATCTCTGTTGATGATGTCTACTCTCTCTGTTGATGACTGTCTACTCACTCTGTTGATGACTGTCTACTCACTCTGTTGATGACTGTCTACTCTCTCTGTTGATGACTCTCTATTGTCTCTGTTGATGACTGTCTACTCTCTCCATTGATGACTGTCTCTATTGTCTCTGCTGATGACTGTCTCTACTCACTCTGTTGATGACTGTCTACTCTCTCTTTTGATGACTGTCTCTACTCTCTCTTTTGATGACTGTCTCTGTTGTCTCTGTTGATGACTGTCTCTACTCACTCTGTTGATGACTGTCTCTACTCACTCTGTTGATGATGTCTACTCTCTCTTTTGAAGACTGTCTACTCACTCTGTTGATGACTGTCTAGTCTCTATGTTGATGACTGTCTACTCTCTCTGTTGATGACTGTCTCTTTTGTCTCTGTTGATGACTGGTTCTACTCTCTCTGTTGATGACTGGTTCTACTCTCTCTGTTGATGACTGGCACTACTCTCTCTGTTGATGACTGTCTACTCTCTCTGTCGATGACTGTCTACTCTCTCTGTTGATGAATGTCTCCACTCACTCTGTTGATGACTGTCTAGTCTCTCTGATGACTGTCTACCCTCTCTGTTGATGACTCTCTCATTTGTCTCTGTTGATGACTGTCTCTACTCTCTCTGTTGATGACTGGCTCTACTAACTCTGTTGATGACTGTCTCTACTCTCTCTGTTGATGACTGTCTCTCTGTTGATGACTGGAACTACTCTCTCTTTTGATGACTGTAAACTCTCTCTATTGATGACTGTCTCTATTGTCTCTGTTGATGACTGGTTCTACTCTCTCTGTTGATGACTGTCTCTACTCTCTCTATTGATGACTGGCACTACTCTCTGTTGATGACTGTCTACTCTCTCTGTTGACGACTGTCTCTACTTTCTCTGTTGATGATTGTCTACTCACTCTGTTGATGACTGTCTACTATCTCTGTTGATGACACTCTATTGTCTCTGTTGATGACTGTCTGCTCACTCTGTTGATGACTGTCTACTCTCTCCGTTGATGACTGTCTCTATTGTCTCTGCTGATGACTGTCTCTACTCACTCTGTTTATGATTGTCTACTCTCTCTGTTGATGACTGTCTCTACTCTCTCTTTTGATGATGACTATTCTCTCTGTTTATCACTGTCTCTACTCTCTCTGTTGATGACTGTCTCTGTTTTCTCTGTTGATGACTGTCTATACTCACTCTGTTGATGACTGTCTACTCACTCTGTTGATGACTGTCTACTCTCTATGTTGATGACTGTCTCTTTTGTCTCTGTTGATGACTGGCTCTACTCTCTCTGTTGATGACTGGCACTACTCTCTTTGTTGATGACTGTCTACTCTCTCTGTTGATGACTGTCTCCACTCACTCTGTTGATGACTGTCTAGTCTCTCTGATGACTGTCTACTCTCTCTGTTGATGACTGTCTCTTTTGTCTCTGTTGATGACTATCTCTACTCTCTCTGTTGATGACTGTCTCCACTCACTCTGTTGATGACTGTCTCTACTCACTCTGTTGATGACTGTCTAGTCTCTCTGTTGATGACTGGAACTACTCTCTCTTTTGATGACTGTCTACTCTCTCTGTTGATGACTGTATCCACTCACTCTGTTGATGACTGTCTACTCTCTCTGTTGATGACTGTCTCTACTATCTCTGTTGATGACTGTCTACTCTCTCTGTTGATGACTGTCTACCCTCTCTGTTGATGACTGGCTCTACTCTCTCTGTTGATGACTGGCTATACTCTCTCTGTTGATGACTGTCTACTCTCTCTGTTGATGACCTTCTACTCTCTCTGTTGATGACTGTCTCTATTGTCTCTGTTGATGACTGTCTCTACTCTCTATGTTGATGACTGTCTACTCTCTCTGTTGATGACTGTAACTACTCTCACTGATGATGACTGTCTCTACTCTCTCTGTTGATGATGACTACTTTCTCTATTGATCACTGTCTCTACTCTCTCTCTGTTAATGATGACTACTCTCTCTGTTGATGACTGTCTCTACTCGCTCTGTTAATGATGACTGTCTCTACTCTCTCTGTTAATGATGACTGTCTCTACTCTCTCTGTTAATGATGACTACTCTCTCTGTTGATGACTGTCTACTCTCTCTGTTGATGACTGGCTCTACTCACTCTGTTGATGACTGTCTAGTCTCTTTGATGACTGTCTACTCTCTCTGTTGATGACTGTCTCTTTTGTCTCTGTTGATGATTGTCTCTACTCTTTCTGTTGATGAATGCTCTACTCTCTCGGTTGATAAGTGTCTCTATTCTCTGTTGATGACTGGCTCTACTCTCTCTTTCAAATAGCATGATCAAAGGCACAAGCCAATCGTCTGACAGGAAAAAATTAATGGAGAAAATCTATTTGCTTGTTTACGCAGTGCTATCTCAAAAATGCCTTTCATATGCTCAAATGTACCATAATCCAGTGTGGACACAGTCCTCACAATGATGAGTAGCAATAATGAATAACAGATTTTTCTTGGACTTGATTGTTGTTTCTGAGATGAGAATGCCAAACAGAAAATGTTCTTTATGCCCACCATTCCAATTATTTGTCAAGGTAAAAGGCAATTACACAGTACTATAAGGAAAGAGTGATCACAAGAGGACTGAAGTAGTAGACATCCCCCTCCTCCTCTGGCTGGAAACTTTTTTTTTTTTCAAAATTGCAATTTTTTTCTAATTATTTTCTTGACTACACAATCTGGAACATAGCTATTTTAACATAAATTGACACTGGAATGATACTGGAGATAATGAATATGAGGTTGGAAAGCGGTCATGTGCCACTTTAACCTGTTATTACACATGTATCACTTGTGAAAATGTCACTTGTAACAGGACTGCTGTGCACTGCATACAGTGTGTATTCAGAAAATGTTTTTTTGCTGACATGGTTTAACTCATATTTTATTTTCTAAGATTGACTATGAGGTGAATGACTGGGAGATTTCCACTATACTCATAGCTCCTCTCTTGAGAACATCTGACGTTGAACCATTTCATTTTAATGTTAGCCAGTATTTAGTGCAGTGGATGGACATGGCTCACTATCTGGTGACATTGGATTATTTCTGGATGGAGGACCGGCACGTGCTGGTCATATATGCACATATGCTATGGCTTGGAGGAATAAAGACAGACTGACATTAATGTCCATAGTCCATAAATAACCAGAGACAGCTGCTCCTGCAGTTGCTGGCTATCAGCTGTGAATGGCTTAATGTGGGTACACACAGACAGATACAAATACATGCACCTCTACACACAAGTGAGAGTTATCATGCTAATGTTTTCCTTTCTCACATATATATACATACTATAGACACACAAGGACCGGAACACCACAAGGCTGTGTTGGCTTGGAGTTTATGCAGGTACAGTTTGTTCACCAAACACACACACACACATACACGCCTGCAGCTAATACCCATATTCATTACCTTCACCATGTGAGCATAGTTCACTTCACCTCCGTTTGACCTCCTCCTCCTCTCTTTGATCTCCCCCTCCTCTCTTCGACCTCCTCCTCCTCTCTTTGACCTACTCCTCCTCCTCTCTTTGTCCTCCTCCTCCTCTCTTTGACCTCCTCCTCCTCTCTTTGATCTCCCCCTCCTCTCTTTGACCTCCCCCTCCTCTCTTTGACCTACTCCTCCTCCTCTCTTTGTCCTCCTCCTCCTCTCTTTGACCTCCTCCTCTCTCTCTTTGTCCTCCTCCTCCTCTCTTTGACCTCCTCCTCCTCTCTTTGATCTCCTCCTCCTCTCTTTGACCTCCTCCTCCTCTCTTTGACCTCCTCCTCCTATCTTTGACCTCCTCCTCCTATCTTTGACCTCCTCCTCCTCTCTTTGACCTCCTCCTACTCTCTTTGACCTCCTCCTCCTCTCTTTGATCTCCTCCTCCTCTCTTTGACCTCCTCCTCCTCTCTTTGTCCTCCTCCTCCTCTCTTTGACCAACTCCTCCTCTCTTTGGCCTCCTCCTCCTCTCTTTGACCTCTTCCTCCTCTCTTTGACCTCCTCCTCCCCCTCTCTTTGACCTCCTCCTCCTCTCTTTGACCTCCTCCTCCTCCTCTCTTTGACCTCCTCCTCCTCCTCTCTTTGACCTCTTCCTCTCTCTCTTTGACCTCATCCTCCTCTCTTTGACCTCCTCCTCCTCTCTCTCTTTGACCTCCTCCTCCTCTCTTTGATCTCCTCCTCCTCTCTTTGACCTCCTCCTCCTCTCTTTGACCTCTTCCTCTCTCTCTTTGACCTCCTCCTCCTCTCTTTGACCTCCTCCTCCTCTCTTTGACCTCCTCCTCCTCTCTTTGATCTCCTCCTCCTCTCTTTGATCTCCTTCTCCTCTCTTTGACCTCCTCCTCCTCTCTTTGACCTCCTCCTCCTCTCTTTGTCCTCCTCCTCCTCTCTTTGACCTCCTCCTCCTTTCTTTGTCCTCCTCCTCCTCTCTTTGACCTCCTCCTCCTCCTCTCTTTGACCTCTTCCTCTCCCTCTTTGACCTCATCCTCCTCTCTTTGACCTCCTCCTCCTCTCTCTCTTTGACCTCCTCCTCCTCTCTTTGATCTCCTCCTCCTCTCTTTGACCTCCTCCTCCTATCTTTGACCTCCTCCTCCTATCTTTGACCTCCTCCTCCTCTCTTTGTCCTCCTCCTCCTCTCTTTGACCTCCACCTCCTCTCTTTGTCCTCCTCCTCCTCTCTTTGACCTCCTCCTCCTCCTCTCTTTGACCTCTTCCTCTCTCTCTCTTTGACCTCCTCCTCCTCTCTTTGACCTCCTCCTCCTCTCTTTGTCCGCCTCCTCCTCTCTTTGACTTCCTCCTCCTCCTCTCTTTGACCTCCTCCTCCTCCTCTCTTTGACCTCCTCCTCCTCCTCTCTTTGACCTCCTCCTCCTCTCTTTGTCCTCCTCCTCGTCTCTTTGACCTCCTCCTCCTCCTCCTCTCTTTGACCCCCACCTCCTCGCTTTGATCTCCTCCTCCTCTCTTTGTCCTCCTCCTCCTCTCTTTGACCTCCTCCTCCTCTCTTTGACCTCCTCCTCCTCTTTGACCTCCTCCTCCTCTCTTTGTCCTCCTCCTCCTCTCTTTGACCTCCTCCTCCTCCTCTCTTTAACCTCTTCCTCTCTCTCTTTGACCTCTTCCTTCCCACTTTGACCTCCTCCTCCTCTCTTTGACCTCCTCCTCCTCTCTCATTTTGACCTCTTCCTCCCCACTTTGATCTCCTCCTCCTCTCTTTGACCTCCTCCTCCTCTCTCTCTTTGACCTCTTCCTCCCCACTTTGACCTCCTCCTCCTCTCTTTGATCTCCTCCTTTCTTTTACCTCCTATCTAAAACAACCCCAGTAACTGATATAGAATCTTAGCATGTGTGTGATGCGGGTTACAGTATCAATATGACAGACTGGTTTAATCTGGTGTCGTCTGTGGACCCACCAAGACTGTGTTAGCCCGCTGAATCTTCAGGTCTTGGACAAGGTTAATCACCATGCAGGCATAGTTCATCAAACCCCTGCCCCACACACACACACACACACACACACACACACACACACACACACACACACACACACACACACACACACACACACACACACACACACACACACACACACACACACACACACACACACACACACGCACACACACACACACACACACACACACACACAGCCAAGGCAATATCATCGGGCATGAATCATTCTTAATCCTTGCTGAAAATGATCCAAATAAATGTCAACATTAACTAACCTTCATGAGCAAACATAAATAAACACCTGATCAATGTCATCAGTCATCCAACCGACCTTTGGATTATTTGTTTGGAGACACAATGGCATTTTATCATCTCTAATTGCTTTGCTCTCATTGTATTTTGTTATTAACCACCATTTACAAGAGGATGGTGTCCAACCATCATTGATATTATGGTCGCAATAACAGTATTTGAAATGTTACATCCTTTTTCTAAATCAAGACCGTAGAATTGCTGTTATCTAATGTAATCTAATTGTGAATGTCTCTACATGGATCATCATGCGATATGAATATGTTATACATTTTTTATGTGTGTGATATTGATATAAAGTAGTAACAAATGTGTGTGTAATATTTATACACAGTTACATTTGTAGTGTATTTGAGGTTTAAAAAGGCCTCTGAAGTTTGTAATTTCCACTTTGAAATTTCAGACTTGATTTTCCCTACAAATGTCCATTAATTATAATCTGGCACTGAGGGCAAGGAAGTAAACAAGTTAGCGCCACACAGTGTGGCAGATCCCACCGGTGTAGTAGCATAAAGCGTGCATCACTGCTCTACTTCCCTGTCTAATTTCCTTCAGCTCCTGGGGCCCACTTTCCTTCTCTTTCACACATGCTTTTGTTTTCATGTCAGGATAGTGTCTCCATAACTGTGTCATGTATCTTTCTTAGTGTGGTGTGTGTGTGTGTGTGTGCCTGTATGTCTGTCTGCAGGACTTGTACTGAGAACTTCATCTGAAGAATAACCCAAGATTCAACAGTAGATCCACGTCTAGAAACAATTAATGGAACTGTGCCGGCATGCGGAGGCCATATTTGGTATTGGTGTGAGGAGAGAGTGCTGTGAGGAGGGAGTGGTGTGAGGTGGGAGTGGTGTGAGTGTGCATGCTCCTCATGTTCTACAATAGTCACTATAGACACTTGGCCCTGTGCATGTAGGAGGGTGAACTGATTCCAGACCTGTGCATGTAGGAGGTTAATATGATTCCAGACCTGTGCATGTAGATAGGGAAGCTGATTGGAGACCTGTGCATGCAGGAGGTAAACTGATTCCAGACTTGTGCATGTACGTATTCTACCTCTTGAGGAGAGCTTGAAGACAGATGGAGACTAATGCATTTCGAACAGCAAATTACGATTGTGTGTACTGCATAGCTCAGCACATGTTTTGATTCTGCTCCGTACGTTTTATTTCAGTTGGAACGGGTGCAGGAAATTAACGTTGTCTGGATGAAGATGGCCCTAGACTAGAAATGAGACTTTTCACTGGTTAGTTATGTGGGAATGTCTAGACCACCTCCCCTGTTCATTTATTATCCTGTGTGAATCACGCTCCAGAGTCCGTATCTGCGTGGACTCTAGCTATCTACCAGACACACTCCCCTATGTACAACATGCTCAGCATCTCAAATCTCTGCCCTCACAGGGATTGTATTCAAATGAAGCACAATAAGAGAGAAGGTAAAAGAGCCTTGCTGTGTGATTCAAAATGACAGAACCCAATTGATTTTCTATCCCTTTGATTAATTTATCTTCCCCTTGTTGTGCATTAGAAAATTGCTGAATGGCATTCAGTCGGATTAAAACCGCAAACCGTACTTTTCATAATTTGACAGGTAATTGGCATGAGGTAGACTTCTAAATGATTGCACATTACAGGATTTTTTCAAAGACACACGCGAGCACACACACACACACACACACACACACACACACACACACACACACACACACACACACACACACACACATACACACACACACACACACACACACAGAAAGAGAGAAAGAGAGAAAGAGAGTAACAGGTATATAATCATGTACATATTAAAAACAGTTGCAGACCTACATGTGAACAACAACATTATATTACCAATATACTCAACATACTGTCCTGTTTAAAGACAGTCAGTTGCATGGTAAGAACAGACGTGTAAACAACTAAACACAACAATGGACAACCAAACAGTTGGCAGTGGATAAAACGTTTACTCATTCCTCATCGGTCCACTTTGGCAACACCAAAAAAGACAATCATTGACAATCTCTAAATTTATAAATAACTAAACATATTTACAAAAGTGTGGGAAGCATTACAGTCATTCATTGTGCATGAGAAAGACACCCCCTGCATGGAAATAATTATTTCACAACTGGTCAACAACTATTTTTACAGCATGCTTTAACCAGAATGCTTTGCTCCCTGTGCCCTTACTGTGCACATATTAAATATTTAGATGAGTCGTTGTGTTGCAAGCCGAGTACGATCCGGAAACGCGATATTACAATGATAACCTGCATCTAGTAAACATCCGTGAAGGTAGCCTCCTGCCTTCCACATTGCGACGTGTAATTTCTTATTCATCAGTTTGAATTTAGAAAAATATAACATGCACCAACTGTAGGCATCTTTTGGAGGTTTAATCATTCATGATGGGAAAATTGTTCCTTTATGTGCAATAAATATTGATTTAGAGCTCATACATAACTGAATGTGCCGAGACTTGTAGAGTCCCCACACCACCCACATTTTACTGTTGTTATCCACTGCTGTCTTTCACAGCTAACTTAGCATTGCTCATTTTCAGGAATTACCTCAACAGGATTTATACACCGTTATACCCCCTTCTTCCTGGGCTGTTGGAGTCTAAAACTCTTGCATGGGGAGCCTAAAATCTTCCTGCTCCATGTGAAAGTGTGCTGAAGTGGTGACAGGAAAATAGCTGCGAATGGCGCACTTTCATTGTCATGTTTTACTTATTCTTCAGGAAGGATCTTTCAAATATTATTTCAGACGGATGTATTAATAGTGCAATTCAGTGATTATTGATGCTAGTAGAATCTTTGAATACAGTTTTATTATGAATTATTTAGCCTTTTATAAGGGTTTTATGAATGTTCCGTACAGAAGTGTGCCAACAGTAAAGTGTTGCCCAGTTGTACTCATACAGATGCACCAATGAGGAAGAAGTCACAACATTTAGAAACGTCACACAGTCCATAATTGAATATACCCTGGGGTAACCAAGCGTATAAATGAGACTCAGTCCACTACACTAGCTTCCAGTTGTCTTTAGAGTCAAGCGATTCAAAGGTGAGACAAAGTGAGAGCATGGCTTTGTCTCATCCGTTATCATCAGATCCGCTCCCAGGTGACTGGGCACCCCAGGATCCTGCTGTCATTTTTATTTGCTCTTTTTGTTGAGAGTTTGTCCTGCACGAGGTGAGGGCCAATGAGGCGCAGCGGCTATGATGGATTTCCGCCCTGGCTCAAATGGAGACACTGTCATAGATTGGCACGGATATTGCAGTGAGCCTCAGAGGCCAAAGGAATACAAATCACTTACGCCCATAATGTACTACCTCCAAATTGACCTATTGCTATGGATAACGCTTTTGAGTAACATCTTAACAAAGTAAAAGTATGATTCTATCATATGTTAGGATCTCTACACCAGTCCTCTGCCTCGAATTAGTATCCAGTCCCGAACATTGGCTTCATCCCCTAGCGTTCTCCAGAGACTAAACAAACCAAAACGTCTCAGACAGTAGCCAAGCACGATTTTGAACATCAGAAGTTGGCATACAACCAAAGCGCAGCAAAACACATAAAGAGAAGAACACTGTCAGTCTTGTTCCTTCACAAACACACCATCTATAAGATTCCCTACCTTTCCGTTGGTACACGGGTGTAGCACAAGGGCATTTAGCAAAATAACAAAACGGTAAACATTACAGGTATCCAGTTTTCTAAGGCCTTAACAGTGAGGCATGGTTGATTTTGCAAAAGTTTCCAGCAGCATTCTCATACTTCCTTTCGAGACAATCCCAAAAGAGCCACTGTTTCTCAATAAGCAGAGGTACCAGCTGATTGGCCAACCAGCACTGTTCGACAGCAATCACCTGTGCCTTGGCTGCCCAATTACCCACAAGTCCATGGGGTCCTTCGTTACCCAGAAGCCCCAAGGCTCCTGTGCCAATCTCTTAATGAGCAAGCCAGACCTTTTCCCAGTATGGGCCTGTAACACTTCAGCCTTGGACTGCACAACTTTACAAAACAAAGTAACTACAATATCCTGTTAGGAACTGAAAACTAATATGATTTCACAAATCTTCCATTTCTGTGTCAAAAGTAAGTTTACCTCAACGTTCATTTCTTATTTTATTCGCACTCTATCTTTATATTATTTTCTTTCTTGTAGTTAACGTGAAGTAATCTGTTAAATTCAAATACTGTAGTTAATGTACAAATATATTTAAAATGGATATTAAGCCGAATCGATGAACTTGAGTGACTTTGGCATAAATAAATACACTATTTTACCCATCTGTTGAATTATCAACTTATAACTTTAGCAATAAACAGGATAAAACACAAGACTGAGATATGACCAGAGAGAGAGAGAGAGAAAGCGAGAGAGAGAGTAATAAGATAGGAAAAACAAATGGAAATATGTCATTTCCCAGCACGACTTGCATACAGTCACTCAAGTCTTGCATTATTTAGCATCATTTAAACTGCAACATGTCACACTCTCTTTAAGGACCAATCTACAGGCTCTGTGACAGATGCCCATGTCCACTGTGACCAGACTGTCAAACCTCATCGTTGTCTTGACAACAGTAATCACTACTGTGTAGCTACTGTCACAAATTGTCTCATTGTGGTGCAGTTATGGCAAGGATGTTTTCATAGATTGTTGTCACAGCTGTTGTATGTACCAATCCCACCATGGCTGCCTGCTGCAGGGCACAACATTGAGGAGCGCCAGGATAAATGTGCAGACCCAGATCTCACCCTGTTTACAGACTATCGTCATGGTTGTTGTATTTTGAAATGGCTGTGTCATCCAATGTCTTGTCGGTGTTACGGAGTGTTGAGAGTCGAAAGTGTGTGTCTCGGCTCAGAACAGCCAGTCAATACAACAGACTCCCTCATTCCCCTTGCCCTCTATGTGCAAAAGTAGAACCAAATGTCTAGCAATAAGTCCCAACGCCATACGCCACCATGCAGTGAGAGAAAGTACTGTTCAGAAAAGTGCTAAAAATTATACCACGAGGAGAAGAAAGGGAGAGAGAAAGATAAGGGATGAGAAATCAATGGAGGGGGGAGCTGGGGGGGTATTGAAAGTGTGCAGCTTCACATGGAACACATTATCATCGCAGTACAAAAGGCCAAATATATTCAGTGCTTTTCAGTGCCACAAAGCTGATTAATGCAAGGTAGCCCCATTGTGAGGAAAATCTCTTCATGGCTGTAAAGCAAGTGATTTCATATCCTTAATTTAAGATTACACTGTAAGTGCATAATCAGCTGATGCTTAATCATAGGCATGGTGCCCTCCATGTTTCCTGCAACCTCCCTGCGCTCACAGCAGCAGAAACAGGTTATGAAAACCACTGAAAAGCCTGCAAGAAATCTCTTCCAAAGTAATCGCCTTAAACAGCCTCGTGAAGACCGTGGCAATACTAGGGGAGTGGACTGTTCAGATGTTATGTTATTGCAGTGCCCTGTTTCTGAAGAGCGGAAAAGGGGGAGAATTAGATTGGAAGAAGTAGAATGAGGCAAAAGAGGATGAGCTGGTGGTAATGAATCAATTCTGAGAAGGATTTTTAGAGTACATCTTCAGTTTATCGTTCATATACTGTAATCATATTACCAGGGGGCCATTTTAATGATCTTGTAATGGATAAAGATACATGCTTCTGATTCCAATGTAAGTGGATACGTGATAATTCATTTATTTTCTGTGAATCTGTAATGTTAGAAAGAACAACTTTGTAAATCCCATACAGTCCTATGCCCTAGTTTTTATAGTAGTGAAACTATCCATCAAAAATGGTGAATGATTAATTTGCTGAGAGTTTGCATTGTAGTCATACAGTTTCAGGTGAACACGATGCAGCACTCATACAAGACTCAACCAGCGAGGAATGGCTGTCTTTTCAAGCAATGAGTTTGACTCCCAGGAAACATTAGCTCACATGTTTTATTTTTACCCATCAGGTCCTAAGAGGCCTAGGGAGAAATGTGGAAGTAGACATATGAAAACCAGCAGTCAGATTTCCCGTGCTTTGGAGGAGGAAGAGGCGACCCAGCAGAGTGGGAGATAATGGAGAATTTATGTCCTCTCCCAAAGTTGGAGTTAATTCTCTTTAGCGCAACACTCAGGCGCTAACCTGCACAGAGTATGAAATCCGGACGTGCTCCAAACCAACAGATGCATAATTAATGAATGGAGCTTTCCACCTCACGGCTGGACATAATTGCTCTTAGCACTGTTAATGTTTTATGATTTAATAGTGGCGGCATCCTAACATTTTGCTGAGATGCCTACCTTTGAATCTCTGAAAGTCACCGTTCGATGCTTGTGTCCATAGAGAGGGTGGGAAATGAAAAGGAATGCTCATGCTTCAGTGACAAACCAACATAGGCCTATTATACATTTTCTGCTTTGAAGAGCAGAAATGAAATGTGTTTTTAAGAACTTTGCTACGGGGACTCGACGGTCGTCTAGGGACACGCACGCACAGGAAAAGCTAACACAAAGCGTACTCATCAACCACCACTGCAACAATAAAATGTTAAGTTGGAAGGAAAGAAACTCAACTACATTGATATTGTTTTTGTCATTAGCATCTATAAACTACATCAATGTAGTTGAGTTTCTTTCCCTCCAACTTGACATTTTTCTGTTGCAGTGGTGGTTGATGCAAACACTTTGTGCTATTCACATGAATCACTTCCGAGTCAGTTACTCATGTGTCTTTAGCCTGCGCTGATTGGTCTATCTAAACAACTTCTCACTTGACTACAGCAACCAATCAGCAACCAGTCATGCTTTGGAGCTTCCAATTAAATTCTCCTTTTTTGGGGGCTAATGAGGGTGCACCCTTCCTATAGGTTAATTATGTTGTTACTGGATTGTTGATGAGATTGTTTGATGAAATATGAGTGTAATAAAATACATGGCCAGGGGCTGTATTTAAATAAGTTAAAAAGATCACATCGGCTTGTATATATCAGCGCTGTCATAACATAAATGTTAACACTGATATGGAGTGGCAAAATAGGTCCATGCAGGCTGGGGACAGGATTGAAAAAGGCTTAGACACAGGTAAGTATGTGAAGGAGCCCATTCATTCCAAAATGTTATTTCTATGCAAATGAATTAGTAGCAAAATGGAGGTAGTGACTACACCCGCACGTTGCCATGGGGATGAGGATGACAATCTCATAACTAAAGGACAAAAAAAGAGGGATATTAAAGGAACAAAACGTTTTGGGGAAGTTGTTGTAAAACCGCCTTGGAAGAAAGACATGTCAAGAACTTTGTTCTAACACGGCGTGTTCTGTCTTCCTTATAGTGAACCAGAGAATAACAATCAGAAAACTGCCCATCATTTTATTTGTAAAGGATTGTTTTTGCTATTTCCTTTTTCCCTCGATGGAAAGCTCAAATATTTGACTTGTGGCCTGCCTTTGAACCATTGCCAGAGCCTGTTGGTTGGGTGAGGCACTCTGGGTCACAGCTGCCAAATTCAGAGTATGAAAATTAAAATGAACTTGATTGCTGCCTAAAAATGTCTAATCTCATAAAAAGTCTGGATCCTGACTGGGGAACGCTGGGGAGCACTGAGACGCAAAACGACTTGAAAAGCTTTTTTCTATCTTAATGCTCTCGACATCCCTTTATCACAGCAAGTCCATGTGCCACTGGCTGCAAGAGTAACATGCATGCCCGATGGCCTGGCAGGAGAACCCAGTGGAACTATGGGGGGGAACATGGGCAGCCCATTACATTATGTTGCACATTTTCACTGCATTCCCACTGAATAAAACAACACTAAATATTTCAACTCATGAATCTCCTCTGGAATAATTCAGCTTTTGTTTTTTACATGCTTTCCCTACTGTAGTTAATATTAAAGAACCAGTCAGAAACATCTAAATGGATAAAGCATTGTGCATGATGGAGGGTCTCTTGGGCATGTTGGCCCACTAAACAACATAAAAATCAACTGCAGGGTATTCTGAAAGTGCATACCCATGCAGGAATATACACATGTATACAGTATACTGTATGCACATGTAACAATGCAATATTTTATTCTGTATACTTATGTAAATAAGGTACTTCTGTTTTGTATTTTTAATACATTTGCTAAAATAAAAATAAAACATGTGTATTCGCTTTGTTATTATGGGGTATTGTTAGTAGGTTGATGAGGAAAATAATAATTTTATCCATTTTAAAATAAGGCTGCTACAACAAAATGTGGAAAAAGTCAAGGGGTCCGAATACTTTCCGAATGTACTGTATATAGTGTACACACATGTAAACATGCATTCTTATATTTTGGTTATACAGTTGATGCACCAATGATCTCCTGAGATAAGCCTGGAAAAAATATGCCGATTGATATTTTAAAATTCAATCAATTAAATGTTATCTCACTCATCCCTCATGTTAATATTTTTATGACATAGTTTACAGTATAGAAATAAGCTACTGGGATTTAATGACTTTTTTATCAGCATACAAGATTCTGAACACAAAGGTTGATTCATACTGTATACTCTCTCAATAATTATGACATTCAGTTATTAACTTAACCTTCCACTTGTCACATAACTCTCCTGAATGGGCTTATTTTATTTCCTTTTCCACTGTCTCCTCCTTACGAACCCAAAGATGATAACACAACGTTGAAAAACATTCTTGCCTAATTAGTAAAGTCCAAAAAAAAAAAATGGCTGCCAGAAGGGATGTTTGTGTGATGAATGAATGGTTCAGGCTCCCTCTGGTAATGGCAGACAAACAACAGAACAGTATCATTGTCCTGTTTAATAGGGGCCAGGGTTGTTGTCCTCTTTCATAGCGGCCAGTGTTTTTTTCCTGTTTCATAAGGGTCAGCGTCGTTTGCTGTTTCATAAGGGTCAGCGTCGTTTTCCTGTTTCATAGGGGTCAGTGTTGTTTTCCTGTTTCGTAAGGGTCAGCGTCGTTTTCCTGTTTCATAAGGGTTTGTGTTGTTTTCCTGTTTCATAAGGGTCTGCGTCGTTTTCCTGTTTCATAGGGGTCAGTGTTGTTTTCCTGTTTCGTAAGGGTCAGCGTCGTTTTCCTGTTTCATAAGGGTCAGCGTCGTTTTCCTGTTTCATAGGGGTCAGTGTTGTTTTCCTGTTTCATAAGGGTCAGCGTCGTTTTCCTGTTTCATAGGGGTCAGTGTTGTTTTCCTGTTTCATAAGGGTCAGCGTCGTTTTCCTGTTTCATAGGGGTCAGTGTTGTTTTCCTGTTTCGTAAGGGTCAGCGTCGTTTTCCTGTTTCATAAGGGTCAGTGTTGTTTTCCTGTTTCGTAAGGGTCAGTGTTGTTTTCCTGTTTCATAAGGGTCAGCGTCGTTTTCCTGTTTCGTAAGGGTCAGCGTTGTTTTCCTGTTTCATAAGGGTCAGCGTCGTTTTCCTGTTTCATAGGGGTCAGTGTTGTTTTCCTGTTTCGTAAGGGTCAGCGTCGTTTTCCTGTTTCATAGGGGTCAGTGTTGTTTTCCTGTTTCGTAAGGGTCAGCGTCGTTTTCGTGTTTCATAGGGGTCAGTGTTGTTTTCCTCTTTCATAAGGGTCAGCGTTGTTTTCCTGTTTCATAGGGGTCAGTGTTGTTTTCCTGTTTCGTAAGGGTCAGCGTCGTTTTCCTGTTTCATAAGGGTCAATGTTGTTTTCCTGTTTCATAAGGGTCAGCGTTGTGTTCCTGTTTCATAGGGGTCAGTGTCGTTTTCCTGTTTCATAAGGGTCAGTGTCGTATTCCTGTTTCATAGGGGCTAGTGTTGTTTTTCTTTTGCGTAGGTGTCAGTGTCATTGTCCTGTTTCATAGGGGTAAGTGTCATTGTCCTGTTTCATAGGGGTAAGTGTCATTGTCCTGTTTCATAGGGGCCAGTGTTGTTTTTCTTTTTCATAGGTGTCAGTGTCGTTGTCCTGTTATCATAGCGGCCAGTGTTGTTTTCCTGTTTCACAAGGGTCAGTGTTGTTTTCCTGTTTCATAGGTGTCAGTGTCGTTGTCCTGGTTCATAGGGGTCAGTGTTGTTTTCCTGTTTCATAGGGGCCAGTGTTGTTTTCCTTGTTCATGGGGGCAGTGTTGTTTTCCTGTTTCATAGGTGTCAGTGTCGTTGTACTGTTTCATAGGGGTCAGTGTTGTTTTCCTGTTTCACAGGGGTCAGTGTCATCGTCCTGTTTCATAGGTGTCAGTGTCGTTGTACTGTTTCATTGGGGTCAGTGTTGTTTTCCTGTTTCATAGTGGTCACTGTCGTTGTCCTGTTTCATAGGGGTCAGTGTCATCGTCCTGTTTCATAGTGGTCACTGTCGTTGTCCTGTTTCATAGGGGTAAGTGTCATTGTCCTGTTTCATAGGGGCCAGTGTTGTTTTTCTTTTTCATAGGTGTCAGTGTCCTTGTCCTGTTTCATAGTGGTCACTTTTGTTGTCCTGTTTCATAGGGGCCAGTATCATTGTCCTGTTTCATAGGGGTCATTGTCATTGTCCTGTTTCATAGGGGTCATTGTTGTTTTCCTGTTTCATAGGTGCCAGTATCGTTGTCCTCTTTTCATGGGGATCAAGCGAACCCTGGAGCACAGGTATTGAATTCTACTGTGTTGTTTTAGACTCACAAAGGTCTATGGGGCAAGTACTGTATGACCCCTGGCTTTAGATAATTCTCTAGAGCAGGTATTCCCAAACTGTACCCCCAGAGGTATGCGCAATGCCGTCCGGTGTACGACAAATAAAATGTGATTCACATTGAAAAAATAAATAAAAATGTCTTTAATACCTGTTTGGGCTGCAAGCCCCCAGTCGGGATCAATATGACAACAGCCACTTCAAGTTCAGCGAGCGAAATTCAAAATCTATTTTCTTTTAATATTTAACTTTCACACATTAACAAGTCCAATACAGCATTTGAAAGATAAACATCTTGTCAATCCAGCCAACATGTCCGATTTTTTAAATGTTTTACAGAGAAAACACCACATATATTTATGTTAGCTCACCACCAAATAAAAAAGAGGACAGACATTTTTCAGTAGGATGCAAGTAGCATGCACAAGCCAACCTAACTAACCTAGAACCAACCTAAATAACCTAGAAAAAACTACCTCAGATGACAGTCCTATAACATGTTACACAATAAATCTATGTTTTGTTCAAAAAATTTGCATATTTTAGCTATAAATCAGTTTTACATTACTGCTCTCATCATAGCTACAGTCTGAAATCGCACGGGAGTAGCCAGAGAAAATACAGACACCAACGTCAACTACTAATTATACATCATAAAACATTTCAGAAAAATATATGGTGGATAGCTAATGAAAGACAAAGATCGTGTGAATAGAGCCAATATTTCCGATATTACAGCGAAAACACAATATATCGTTATATTAGCTTACTACAGTAGCTAGCACACGGCAGCATTGATTCTAGTCAAACGGTAGCATAGCACAGTTCGACAGATATATGAAAAAGCATCCCAAATTGGGTCCTTATCTTTGTTGATCTTCCATCAGAATGTTCTCCAAGGGGTCCTTTGTTCAGAAACGTCTTTATTTCGATCCAGAACGAACGATTTCCCTCTTGAATTAGCAAACACACTGGCAGTGCGACGCTAACCTCTCAATCTTGACAAAATTCAACCACGTACCTATGTGAGAGTGAATTCTTGACCCTCACTAGCATGAAAACTAAATACAGGCACAGACTGTGTGTGGAAAATGATATACGGACCCCCCATCCCGGATCCGGGATCATCCTCATCAGAAACGCTGACTAGCATAGCCTAGCCTACCGCCACAGGGATATCATATAATATAATTTCATGAAATCACAAGTCTAATACAGCAAATGAAAGATAAACATCTTGTGAATCCAGCCAACATGTCCGATTTTTTAAATGTTTTACAGCGAAAACACAACATATATTTATGTTAGCTCACCACAATAGCCCAACACACAACGCCATTTTTTCACCGCAAAGATAGCTATCACAAAACCCACAAATAGAGATAAAATTCATCACTAACCTTTGATCAACTTCATCAGATGACAGTCTTATGACATCATGTTATACAATACATTTATGTTTTGTTCGAAAATGTGCATATTTATAGCTATAAATCGTGGTTTTACATTGCCGCCATGGTCACAAATGGCACCAAAACAGCCAGAATAATTACAGAGAGCAATGTGAAATACAGAAATATTGGCCTCCCGGGTGGCGCAGTGGTCTAGGGCACTGCATCGCAGTGCTAACTGCGCCACCAGCCAGAGTCTCTGGGTTCGCCCCCAGGCTCTGTCGCAGCCGGCCGCGACCGGGAGGTCCGTGGGGCGACGCACAATTGGGCCAGCGTCGTCCGGGTTAGGGAGGGTTTGGCCGGTAGGGATTTCCTTGTCTCATCGCGCTCCAGCGACTCCTGTGGCGGGCTGGGCGCAGTGCACGCTAACCAAGGGGGGCCAGGTACACGGTGTTTCCTCCGACACATTGGTGCGTCTGGCTTCCGGGTTGGAGGCGCGCTGTGTTAAAGAAGCAGTGCGGCTTGGTTGGGTTGTGCTTCGGAGGACGCATAGCTTTCGACCTTCGTCTCTCCCGAGCCCGTACGGGAGTTGTAGCGATGAGACAAGATAGTAATTACTAGCGATTGGATACCACGAAAATTGGGGAGAAAAGGGGATAAAATCTATTTAAAAAAATAAAATAAAAATAAATACAGAAATATTCATCATAAAACTTTTATGAAAAAAGCATGTTGCATATATAATTAAAGATACACTGGTTCTTAATGCAACCGCTGTGTTAGATTTAAAAAAATAACTTTAGTACAAAGCACAGCATGCAATAATCTGAGACAGCGCTCAGCCATTCTACGCCATGTTGGAGTCCAAAGAGTCCACAAAAATACGAAATAACATCATAAATATTCCCTTACCTTTGATAAACTTTCATCAGAATGCAGTGCCAGGAATCCTGGTTCCACAATAAATCGTTGTTTTGTTTCAGAATGTTGTCACACCCTGGCCTTAGTTATCTTTGTTATCTGTAATATTTTGGTTAGGTCAGGGTGTGACAGGGGGGATGTGTGTGTGTATTTGTCTCGTCTTGGGTGGTTGTATGGTATAGGGGGGTTTAGTAGAGTGTATGGGTTTGTGTTGAGTGTAGGTGTCTAGGTATGTCTAAGGTTGCCTGAATGGTTCTCAATCAGAGACAGCTGTCATTCATTGTCTCTGATTGGGAGCCATATTTAAGGCAGCCATAGGCATTAGGTTAATGTGGGTAATTGTCTTCCTTGTCAGTGTTTGTTACCACACGGGACTGTATCGTTTGTGCTAGTCTGTACCTGTTCGTGCGTTCTTCGTGTTTATGTAGTTCATATGTTCAGGTCGGTCTACGTCGTTTTTTGTTTTGTAATTTTCCAAGTGTTTTTCGTGTTCGTCTTTATTTAAATAAATTCATTCATGTATTCCACCTACGCTGCATTTTGGTCCGACCCTTCTCGCTTCTCCTCATCCGAAGAGGAGGAAGAAATAGACGAACGTGACAGAATTACCCACCAAACTCGGACCAAGCAGCGTGTCAAGCAGCAGCAGGAGCAGCGCATACAGGATTCTTGGACTTGGGAGGAGATACTGGAAGGTAAGGGACCTTGGGCACAACCGGGAGAATATCGGCTCCCTCGTGAAGAGCTGGAGGCAGCTAAAGCCGAGAGGAGGCGATATGAGGAGGCAGCACGGAAGCAAGGCTGGAAGCCGCGAGTAAAACCCAAACATTTCTTGGGGGGAGGCTACAAGGGAGTGTGGCGAAGTCAGGTAGGAGACCTGCACCAACTCCCTATGCTTACCGTGGAGTGCGAGAGTACGGGCAGACACCGTGTTATGCGGAAGAGCGCATGATGTCTCCTGTACGTGTGCATAGCCCGGTGCGGGTTATTCCACCTCCCCGCACTGGCAGGGCTAGATTGAGTATTGAGCCAGATGCCATGAAGCCGGCTCAACGCGTCTGGTCTCCAGTGCGTCTCCTCGGGCCGGAATACATGGCACCAGCCTTACGCATGGTGTCCCCGGTTCGCCTACACAGCCCAGTGCGGGTTATTCCACCTCCCCGCACTGGTCGGGCTACGGAAAGCATACAACCAGGTAAGGTTGGGCAGGCTCAGTGCTCAAGGGAGCCAGTACGCCTGCATGGTCCGGTATATCCGGCGCCACCTCCCCGCCCCAGCCCAGTACCACCAGTGCCAACACCACGCACCAGGCTACCAGTGTCTCCAGAGCCCTGTTCCTCCTCCACGCACTCGCTCTATGGTGCGTCTCTCCAGCCCGATACCACCAGTTCCGGCACCACGCACCAAGCCTCCTGTGCGTCGCCAGAGTCCTATGCGTCCTATTGCTGCTGCCCGCACTAGCCTTGAGGTGCGTGTCCTTAGCCCGGTACCTCCAGTTCCGGTATCACGCACCAGGACTACTGTGCTCCTCAGCCGGCCAGAGTCTGCCGTCTGCCCAGTGCCGCCTGCACTGTCCGTCTGCCCAGAGCCGCCTGTGCTATCCGTCTGCCCAGAGCCGCCTGCGCTATCCATCTGTCCCAAGCCGTCAGAGCTGCCCGTCTGTCCCGAGCCGTCAGAGCTGCCCGTCTGTCCTGAGCCGTCAGAGCTGCCCGTCTGTCCCGAGCCGTCACAGCTGTCCGTCTGTCCCGAGCCGTCAGAGCTGCCAGTCTGTCCCGAGCCGCTAGAGCCGTCCGCCAGACAAGAGCAGCCAGAACCGTCAGCCAGCCAGGATCTGCCGGAGCCGTCAGCCAGCCAGGATCTGCCAGAGCCGCCAGTCAGCCAGGATCTGCCAGAGCCGCCAGTCAAACAGGACCTGCCAGAGCCGCCAGTCAGCCAGGATCTGCCAGAGCCACCAAAGTGGGTATTAACTATGGTGGAGTGGGGGCCACGTCCCGCACCCGAGCCGCCGCCGTAGGAAGGCTCACCCGCACCCTCCCCTTCTGTGTCAGGTTTTGAGTCCGCACCTTTGGGGGGGGGGGGGGTACTGTCACGCCCTGGCCTTAGTTATCTTTGTTTTCTGTAATACTTTGGTTAGGTCAGGGTGTGACAGGGGGGATGTGACAGGGGGGACACTTCATTCCACGTTCTACTGCCTGTTGACATCTAGTGGAAGGCGTATGAAGTACATACAGAGCCATAAATAAAAGACAATTGAATAGGCAATGCCTTTCACAGAGACCCATTTCAGAATTTTCACTTCCTGTTTGGAAGTTTGCCTGCCAAATGAGTTCTGTTTTACTCGCAGATATAATTCAAACAGTTTTAGAAACTTCAGAGTGGTTTCTATCCAATAATATGCATATCATATGATCTAGGACAGAGTACGAGGCCGTTTAAATTGGGCACAATTTTATCCAGAAGTGAAAAGGGCGCCCCCTATTTCCAAGAGGTTAAGACTTAGACTTTCTCCAATACAACCCATCCATTCAAGCACAACCTTCTCTTTAACCTGTGGTGAGTTACTCACAATTTCCGATGAACAAATACGTTTTTATATGTAAGATGGTTAAATAAAGAGGAACATGATGATTATTATTATTATATTATTATTTGTGCCCTATAAGAGCTCTTTGTCACTTCCCACAAGCCGGGTTGTGACAAATACTCACAGACTTACAATGATGGGGGGAAAAAAACATTTGAGAGTGCGCTGACCCCGGTGCTAGAGGGGGTATGCAGCTGGAGGTTGAATGTTTGTAGAGATACGCGACAATAAAAAGTTTGGGAACCATTGTTCTAGAGCATTGAGTGTAGGGCTAGCAAGAAACATGATATAATACATATAGAAAAAGACTATACTTTGACCAGTCCAGTGAATAGCTTAGAATGAATTAAGATACACTACATTCATTAGCCGTTTACCCATTGTTGTGCTGTGGCCAGTGGTCACAAGCTGATCCCTAAATCAGGTAATAACTTCAAAACCCTAATATCCTAGCACTTAGCCCATCTCACCACAACGTACGGTAGGCTAATGACTGAACCAATGAATGCCCATTTGGCATTCAGCTTTAAGCGAGTTCAAAGGAACCACTCCATGGACACTATTGGAAATGCTATTTGTGGTGGCTGTAAAAGCTAGTGAATCTCATTAAAAGTGGATGTCTGTGGTCAAACTCCTTTCCTTTCTTGCCAGTGTGGGCAGGTCATGGAAATGAACCAGCACACTGTGTTCTGTGCACGGCACTCTGCATATTAATTCAGCCCAACTCATTTACTAGGTTATTCTATTCTGCTCACTTGTAGTTGATTATGTAGCACTCTCACTTCAGCAGACAGGGCCAATTTGCTCTTATTCACAGGCAATTCAGAGTGTATTTGTTTAGTTTTCCAGGAAGAGACTCTTCATGTATGCAAAGTCGGAACATGGCTTCCTCAGTCGCCGTGGCATTGTTTACATTAACCAGCTGCACTGGAGCATGGGAATACTTGTGTTCCTCAACGTCAGGGCCACAAGCCCTTTGAGGAGCGTATTTAAAAATATATACTTTTATGCTAAAGGCCTCTAAAAGGCGTGATGGGCAAGTGGTGACCGCCTCCTCTGGTCTTCAGTGGCTCCGGGCGAGGCATCAATAAACAATGAGGATTGGATCAGATGAAAAGCTGGAGGACTTCTTCATTAACAGTCTGTGAAAGCCTGTCTCGGGTGTCAGTCTCCACTTCTCCTTTGATCACAAATGAGTCCCCCCGTCTCTGGGTATTTCAATCCAGAAGACTCGGTCAGTGATCTGTCTCTTACCGTCTTTCATGTCTCAAGTCTACATGTCTCCTTCTGTACGTGTCACCTCCAGTAATTTCCAGGCTTTTTCAACTTGTCCTCTTAATTACCTGGTATAGGCTCACATAATCAAAAGAGCAAAGTCTGAGAGAGTAAAAGAGAGTACAACCTGAACGTGCAAAACATGACTTACCGGAATGTACAGGAGTCTTTAACAGGTGACATCTTGATGCCAATTATACGGGGTGAAAGCGTTGTCCATGTTCATCATGGCACAGTGAATAATTTGAAGTGTTCATCCTTACCTTTAGGAGATGTGATATGACTTTTCTTTGATATGACATATCAGACGATGCACATCTCCTCTCAAACCTTCATCGTCATGTGTGAATGTCAATCTCACCACAGCGTGCAGATGTACAAGCTGTATCACAATTGAATGGTTGTATTCAAATCAAAGGTAGATAGATGTGAAGTAACCTTCTGTTTGTACATGTATTATTTTCAAGGTAAATGTTCCTTATAGTTTATATTGTACCTACTGTACCTACAATGACGTTGAAAATGTGTCACTACCATCATCGTGAATGATACCTTCATCACCATAACTATCAACACCGTCATTCCTAATCACCATATTTCTCAATACCTGCACCTTATTCACCAATAAAACCAAGACCACTGAGCAGTGTGAGGACATGGACATCTGCCTCAGAGTCAGAGCCCATCCTCAGCACAGCTCAAATGTGATGTTCAGGAGGCGAATCTCCCAAGACGATACATGAGTGGAATATCATCCACAGCCATATGCTGCTTCTAAAAGCTTCCCCTGTTCCCCTCTTTGCATTGAGATGGGGGAGTTTAAAGAGGGGCAGCAGCGAACTGAAAGAGCTCATTAAAAGAAGCACATCTAACATGTGTTCAGGAGCCCGCTACTCTTTACCCCTGCAGCGGTCCAATTACTTCCCCCCCATACCATCCCACTTCTACCCCCTCCTCCCAAACTGCTGACCGGAGCGCCTGTTGTTTCCTCTTTGCCTGCCATTTTAACACTTAGCATCACAGCTTTTACTTGCCTCCATTCGGAACACCATAGCGTTAGCAATGAAACGCCACATCTGCAGAAAGCGGGCCTCCATCTCAGACCGGGCCTATTCTCATTAGTGTCTGGAAGAGGTCCAAAGTTAAATGAAAGGAGAGGGGTGGTGTGGAGGGCAGCAAGGGATAGGGGGAGGAAAAGAGAAGGAAAGAGGAGAGGGGGGTAAAGCAATCAAATGCTTTCTGATGGTGATAGATCGTAAGAGTGCCTCTCAAATAATGGTTCCTTTGGGATTCCCTCTTTTTCAGTTGTGCTGATGTAAGAATTTGATGTGTGGGGATTGCATTTGAAAGCTCCACATGGTTACTGGTGAATGATGGAGAATACGTGTGTGGCTGTGACAGATTTTGACAATATAGTGATGGAGTCAGTCAACGTCCTGAGGCATGACAGAAGTGTTTACGAGTTTGAATAACCCATGAACCATGCAGATGATCTGACCCCATTGACCTTTTGACCCAGTGTGGTGTTTACCTCAGTGTCTTGCATGAACAGATGAGCATGATCCATTCAAAAGAATAACAAAAAAATCTACAGTTCAGCCAATGACATCTTACTAAATAAAATGTATTTGTTTAGTGTATACCAACGTACGTGATGTTTCCCTCCCTTGTCTTGAAGCTCCAGCCACTCGCCTCACCCTCAGACTTAGTCCCTTTCCCTCTCTCCTTCACTATTCATTCCCTCCCTCTTATCAATCAGAAGTGTCTGAGCATGGCACCTCAGACATCCAATCCCAGACATAGATCTCCTGTGAGTATTAAACAAACATACCCCCAGAATAAGGTGGTGGAGGAGAGTTTGATGGCAGGAGAGATAGGAGAACAGACAGGTGGAGGGCTGAAGCACAGGTCAGAGTGGCAAGGCAAAGCAAGGAAAAGAAGTCCATACCTCTTGACAGAAAGAACCATGAGATTAAAGAGGCCGTTAAAACCATGGCAATGGAAGAGATGTGTCCAGACTGGACATCTGAAAATGAGTGATTAGGCAGGGGAGAGCTGGGGTGGCTTTGGTAAGTGACGAAAGACGGTGAGTGATTTTGTCACCACTCGTGACAGTACCCCCCTCTGGCACCATGGTAGCAACAAGCTGTGTTAACAGGTCTGAGATGGAAGTAAATAACAGAGAGAGAGAAGGGGGAAAGGAAGCATTTTGCATAGGACCGACGAGGGATCCTCGTGTGTGTGTGTGCGTATGTGTGTGTGCGTATGTGTGTGTGTGTATGTGTGTGTGCGTTTGCATTTTTGTGTGCATGGCTTCTTGTACATACACTAAAGATTTCTGAAGTGTAATCCAAGTCAGACTGTTTTACAAGTGAAACCGTTCAGTATTTCCTATCTCAGGGTTGGGTGATATGCATTTGTGAAGCTCTGTCAGTGCACAAGCACTTATCTTTCAGTCATCCCAGTAACAACCCAGTAGCTCTGCTTAGATACTGCAAATAATGTAAGGAGAGCTGTCTTTCAAAGACAACTACTGAATGTTCATTACAAAATGATCCAAATCTCAGTGAATCCAATATCTACATTAACTCCATGGAATGCTTTTCTCGAAAGGGTAAGACCTATGGTAGCCTATTTGTGGATCTAGTTTTCAAATCACTATTTAAAACTACCAAAAGTCCTCAAACTAGAACTGCAGGCTTCACTCAGAAAGCTAGTAGAATGTCCATCAGTACCCCCTCGCTATTTCTGCTTGGGTGAGAGCTATCTGTGCATTGAGCCTTGCGCAAATCACAGAAGAGACCCCAACACTGTTTAATTCCAACCTGCGATCAATCTCCAATCAACACTGCTATAAAGGTAATCACCAGAAACTTCTGAACGAGTAGAAAGCCAATTTTCACAGGCTATCAGTGCATGGGATCCCCTCATCGATTCCTGCTGGATTTCTACCCTACAGCACGTTATCTGGATCGATTGTGTTTGTTTATGTGTATCAGGAATGCAGCAGAATATCTGTGGGGGTATGTTTGGCTGGTTGGAATTGGGAAACTGGGTTCCTTTCTATTCTCATAAAGTATCATGTCAGCTATCCTTTTCATCAGGCCAGGGTATCAACCATGATACTTACATGTATTATGCACAGATGTTTTAGGCCTATGATGCATGAAATTAGAGTTTAGCTTCTATGGTACATAGCCTGTGATCTAGAGATAGCGGTTCCAATTTAGACACATGTACCTCTCTCCCCACCGTAGACTGGGGTTCAATCCCTGCTCTAACCCTTTAATATGTTACTCTCAACCTCCTGTATCTTCTCTGATTTTCTCCATGTCTAAATAAAGCGTCAAAATACCCCCCCAAAAAATTCAAAAAAGTTCAGTTTAGTCAAATGTTATCTGTCGATGGCAACATCAATGTACAGTGCCTTCGGAAAGTATTCAGACCCCTTCACTTATTCCACATTTTGTTACATTACAGCCTTATTCTAAAATTGATTAAATAGTTTTTTCCCCTCCCACATCAATCTACATGCAATACCCATAATGACAAAGCCAAAACAAAGTTTTGCTAATTTATAAAAAATTATAATAATTGAAATATCACATTTACTTTAATATTCAGACCCTTTACTCTGGACTTTGTTGAAGCACCTTTTTGCAGTGATTACAGGATTGAGACGTCTTGGGTATAACGCTAAAATCGTGGCACACCTGTATTTGAGGAGTTTCTCCCATTCTTCTCTGCAGATCCTCTCAATCTCTTTCAGGTTGGATGGGGAGCGTTGCTGCAGAGCTATTTCAGCTCTCTCCAGAGATGTTCGAGCGGGTTCAAGTCCGGGCTCTGGCTGAGCCACTCAAGGGTCGTTGTCCTGTTGTAAGGTGAACAGTCAGCCCAGTCTGAGGTCCTGAGAGCTATGGAGCTGGTTTTCATCAAGGATCTCTCTGTACTTTGCTCCGTTCATCTTTGCCTCGATCGTGACTAGTCTCCCAGTCCCTGCTGCTGAAAAACATCACCACAGCATGATGCTGCCTCCACCATGCTTCACCGTAGGGATGGTGCCAGGATGGTACAAGAGTTCAATCTTGGTTAAATCAGACCAGAGAATCTTGTTTCTCATGGTCTGAGAGTCTTTAGGTGCCTTTTGGCAATTTCCAAGCGGGCTGTCATGTGCCTTTGACTGAGGATTGGCTTCCGTCTGGCCACTACCATAAAGGCCTGATTGGTGGAGTACTGCAGAAATTGTTGTCCTTCTGGAAGGTTCTCCCATCTCCACAGAGGAACTCTAGAGCTCTGTCAAAGTGACCATTGGGTTCTTGGTTACCTCCCTGACCAAGGCCCTTCTCCCCCAATCTTGGTGGTTCCAAACTTCTTCCAATTAAGAATGATGGAGAACACTGTGTTTTGGGGACCTTCAATGCTGCAGACATTTTTATGTACCCTTCCCCAGATCTGTGCCTCGACACAATCCTGTCTCTGAGCTCTAAGGACAATTCCTTCAACCTCATGGCTTGGTTTTTGCTCTGACATGCACTGTCAACTGTGGGACCTTATATAGACAGTTGTGTGCCTTTCCAAATCATGTTCAATCTATTGAATTTGCCACAGGTGGAATCAAATCCATTTGTATAATCATCTCAAGGATGATCAATGGAAGTAGGATGCACCTGAGCTCAATTTGGTGTCTCATAGCAAAGGGTCTGAATACTTATGTAAATAAGTTATTTATTTTTTTAAATAAATTTGCAAACATTTCTAAAAACCTATTTTTGCTTTGTCATTATGGGGTATAGTATGTAGATTTCTGGGGAAAAACATGTATTTATTCAATTTTAGAATAAGGCTGTAACGTAACAAAATGTGGAAAAAGTCAAGGAGTCTGAATACTTTCCCCAGGCACTGCCTGTGGTGGTATGACATTTAACTATGAGAAGTCCATACGCAATTGAAATATAAGGATTTTTATCAAGTTAAGAGATTTCTTGGATTTGTGCTTTTGTTGAGGATGCTGGATAGAAAGTGTAGGTTACATGGCATCTTCCTGGGTCTGACTCATGCAAGTCTTCTGACTCGTTTAAGTCTGACTGGTTCAAGTCTGACTCATTCAATTCACTGTCAAAAGGGCTGCACAACTTGATAGCAGCTTTTGTGGGGGGGGGGGGGGGGGGGGTATTTCGCCATATCCCCCTATTCCCCCTGTATGAATTAAATATAGTCATATGAACTTGTAACGTGAACATTAAATGACAGTAACACCCACCGGATGGTGTTTCCATTTGCTAATGAGGAGCTAGGAGCAGTCGTGGGCCTTGTAGAACAGCAGTAACACCATGCTCTTGCTGGCAATACATTCTGTATTATTAAAGGAAGTGTATTATCCAATATTTTGCATCAGAGAGAGTGTGACAATGGAACACTTATTTGAATATTAGGGTGGAAGGTAGCCTAGTGTTTAGGATCTTTAGGCCAGTAACTGAAAGGTCACTGATTCAAATCCCTGAGTTGACTAGGGGAAAAATCTGTCGATGTGCCCTTGAGAAAGGCATTAAACCATAATTTTTCCAGGGTTGCTGTAAATATTGGCTGATCCCTGGCTCTGACCCACTCTCCGAGGTTGTCTCAGGGGAGTGGGATATGCAAAAAAAATATTTGCACTTGTATATGTGGAATAGGACAAATGTCAGCCCTCACAATTGAGAAGTTTCTGTTAGCCTCCAAACTTCTGGTTTATGTGGAATTCCTTCTTTAAAAATTAGGTGACTTTTTTTGTGGAAAAAGTATATGTTCCAGTTATAGGTATTTTGTAAATTGCATGCATCAGAATTTGGTCATTTTAAAGTCCTGCAACTGTTTTAACTTGCATTTAGTAGGAATACTATGTCAATTCATTTGACAATTACATTTTTACAAGAGAAGCAAGATTTCAATCAACTGAATTGCAAAGTAAGATTTTGTTGTGCAGATAAATTAGGCCATCTGTACGAAGGAATTGATTCCATTACAACATTGAGTAGCATTTAGTGCACTTAGGCAGAGGAGGAAACCAAACAAAGATAACCTTTGGCTCCCCAAAATCACAAGAAGCATGGTGTAAGTAAGGACGCTTAACTTCCATTTTACCGTGGAGTCATGTTCCCATCAGTGTGCAGTAAGGAAGCTTAACTTCCATTTTACCGTTGAGTCATGTTCCCATCAGTGTGCAGTAAGGACTATTTGTTTTTATCCTGCAACATTACACATGAGGTGGCAGCACCACAAATGGGAGAGAGGTATCATATATTGCAATTCACAACACAATTCCTTGGCCCAAAATAGCTAATTGAAAATGACTTGGATCACTGTGACAGAGTTCGCTCAAAAACTAGGAGAAAACAAGAAATACATTGCTACAGTAATAACCCCAAGCCCACTGATCAAGCCTACTTCATCCACCTTCCTCTCTGGTGGTGTCCAAACCAATGGTGCTTTGTGCTTACGCAATAGAATTAGAAGTGCCTCAATAATAACAAAATAATAACACAGAATTATAATGTGTACCAGTAAGTAATATGGTATTCATTTATCTAAATGTTGATTATATGATCTGTGTGTTCTATTGATGTCTGATCTGAGTTTGTTTGGTTATACCTAGGACTTCCTATTGGGGCACATGGGACTTCCCAGCTCACTCATTTATTTATATTTATACTATGGGTGGGTCTCATCTTGAATGATGATTTGCTAAAAGTGCATTCCAGCCGGTATCTATTCCACAAGTTACCACCGGCTAAATCTATGATGTTAAAATGCCTATTTACTCTGTTCCAGGCAGGGAACGTTATGAACTTGATCTCCACTATAAAAAGCATCTAGACAATATCTCACATTTCCTTTAGACTAACATTTAGTTTTCAACAGCAGAGATTTGTATTAACCTTACTGTCTGTCTCTCCGACATTTGCAACATTGCAACATTTCTCAGCCAGTCGAAATCATGAATCAGCTGGCATTATTTTTATGGATTTTGTCAATGGAAAAAAGGTTAAACAAAACGAAGTGCAGCTAATTTGCAAGTATTTCCAGCTTCAGTTTGAAGTTATTGTGTAAGCTGTGTTGTTGGCTAGCTCCTCTGAACAACAGTGTCCTAATGAGAGAGCACATTTTCTATGCCAGTCGAAATTGTGCCTCATTAGCTCATTGTTATGGATTTATCCAAATAAATGTCACTAGAAAACAGCTTTAACAAATGCAGCTACTGTTAGTATTCTTTCTGCACGGTTTGATGTGACTGTAAATTAGCCATAGTTGGCTAGCTAGCAAGCAAGGGATAAGAATGTTGCCAGCCAGTATGGCAATGAAACATTTAGACCGAACGACTGGGGCATGTCCATAGATACAGAACAAAAAGACGGAACGTCTGGGTCATGTCTCTGGCAACTGAACCAATAGAACGAACAACCAGCCGGCTTGGGTAGCAACCCTAGATTTGTGTCGGGACTATATCCTGTGGAAGGATGAAATAATATGAATAGATTCATCAAAATTAATTTTGAAACAAAAATACAGTACCAGTCAAATGTTTGGACACACTTACACATTCCAGGGTTTTTCTTTATTTTTTACTATTTTCAACATTGTAAAATAATATTGAGGACATCTATGAAATAACACATATGGAATCATGTAGTAACCTAAAAAGTTATCACAAATCAAAATATATTTTATATTTCAGATTCTTCAAAGTAGCCACCCTTTGCCTTGATGACACCTTTGCACAGTCTTGGCATTCTCCGAACCATCTTCTTGAGGTAGCCACCTGGAATGCATTTCAATTAACAGGTGTGCCTTGTTAAAAGTTCATTTGTAGAATGTATTTCTATCTTAATGCATTTGAGCCAATCAGTTGTGTTGTGACAAGGTAGGGGTGGTATACAGAAGATAGCCCTATTTGGTAAAATACCAAGTCCATACTTTGGCAAGAACAGCTCAAATAAGCAAAGAGAAATGACAGTCTGTCATTTCTTTAAGTCATTAAGGTCAGTCAATCTGGAAAAATTTCAAGAACTTTGAAAGTTTCTTCAACTGCAGTCGCAAAAACCCTAAAACGCTATGATGAAACTGCCTCTCATGATGACCGCCACAGAAAAGTAGACCCAGAGTTACCTCTGCTGCGAGGGTATGTTAATTAGAGTTAACTGCACCTCAGATTGCAGCCCAAATAAATGTTTCAAAGAGTCCAAGTAACAGACAGTAGCGTAAATTACTTAAGTGTGTTACGAATCCCGCCGAAGATGGTGCCTCTTCCCGTTCGGGCGTCGCTCGGCGGTCGTCGTCTCCGGCCTACTAGCTGCCACCGATCCCCTTTTCTGTTTCATTTAGTTTTGTCTGATTTGTTGCTGTGTCTGTGTTTGTTTCACCACACGGTACTGTTTCGTTTTGTTCGTTCGTTTGTTCCTACCTGTTCGTGCGTTCATGTTTTATGTTCTCAAGTTCAGGTCTGTTCACGTCGTTTTGTTATTTTGTATTTTGTCAGTGTTCTGTTTAGTTGTATAAATCATTACATTTCGACATCATGAACATTCACCACACTGCGCCTTGGTCCTCCTCTCTTCCACCTAAAGACGAGCGTTACAAAGTGCAAATACTTTTCAGAACTACTTAAGTCGTTTTTGGGGTATCTGTACTAACGTTACTATTTATATTTTTGAGAACTTTTCATTTAACTCCACTACATTCCTAAAGAAAAGAATGTACTTTTTACTCCTTACATTTTCCCTGACACACAAAAGTACTCTTACATTTAGAATGCTCAAACAGGACAGAAATATGGCACCTATCAACATAATGTTTTGTCGTCCCTACTGCACCTGATCTGGCGGACTCACAGAACATAACTACTGTGTTTATAAATTATGTCTGAGTGTTAGAGTGTGCCCCTTTCTCTCCATAATTAAAAATAATACAAAAATAGTGCTGTCTAGTTTGATTAATATAAGGATGTTGATGTATAACATTTACTTTTACTTTGTACTTTTACTCAAATATGACAATTTAGTACTTTTTCTACCACAGTACTTAAGTACATTTTAAACCAGATACTTTCAGACTTTTACTCAAGTTGTATTTCCCTGGGTAACTTTCACTTTTGATTGATTCATTTTCTGTTAAGTTATCTTTAATTTTACTCAAGTATGACAATTGAGTACTTTTTCTACCACTGGTAACAGACACATCTCAACATCAACTGTTTAGAGGAGACTGCGTGAAATCAGGCCTTCATTGTCGATTTGCTGCAAAGAAACCACTACTAAAGGACACCAATAAGAAGAGACTTGCTTGGGCCTGTCACGTTCCTGACCTGTTTTCCCTTGTTTTTGTATTTATTTAGTTGGTCAGGGCGTGAGTTGGGTGGGTTGTCGATGTGTGATTTTTATGTTGGGATTTTGTGTGTTCGGCCTGGTATGATTCTCAATCAGAGGCAGCTGTCAATCGTTGTCCCTGATTGAGAATCATACTTAGGCAGCCGGGGTTTCACGTGTGTTTTGTGGGTGTTTGTTCTTGTGTCAGTGTTTCGCCACACGGGACTGTCACGGTAGTTATTTTGTTATTTTGTATCGCATATTGTTTTGTTATATTAAATCACTATGGAAACTAACCACTCTGCGTATTGGTCCGATCCTTCTCGCCTCTCCTCGCCCGAGGAGGAGGAAGAAAATGACTATCGTTACAGGGCCAAGAAACATGAGCAATGGACATTAGACCGGTGGAAATCTGTCCTTTGGTTTGATGTGTCCAAATTTGAGATTTTTGGTTACAACCACCATGTCTTTGTGAGACGCGGAGTAGGTGAACGGATGATCTCCGCATGCGTGGTTCTCACTGTGAAGCATGGAGGAGGAGGAGTGATAATCTGGGGGTGCTTTGCTGGTGACACTGTCTGTGATTTATTTATAATTCATGGCACACTTAACCAGAATGGCTACCACAGCATTCCGGTGCAATACACCACTCCAACTGGTTTGCGCTTACTGGGACTATAATTTATTTTTCAACAGGACAATGACCAAACACACCTCCAGGCTGTGTAAGGGCTATTTGACCAAGAAGGAGAGTGATGGAGTGCTGCATCAGATGATCTGGCCTCCACAATCATCCGACATCAACCCAATTGAGATGGTTTGGGATGAGTTGGACAGCAGAGTGAAGGAAAAGCAGCCAACAAATGCTCAGCATATGTGGGAACTCGTTCAAGACTGTTGAAAAGCATTCCTCATTATGCTGGTTGAGAGAATGCCGAGAGTGTGCAAGCTGTCATCAAGGCAAAGGGTGGCTACTTTGAAGAATCTAAAATATTAAATATATTTTGATTTGTTTGACACTTTTTTGGTTACTACATGATTCCACATGTGTTATTTCATAGTTTTGATGTATTTACTATTATTCTACAATGTTGAAAATAGTAAAAATAAAGAAAAACCCTTGAATGAGTAGGTGTGTCCAAACTTTTGACTATTACTGTCTGTCAATCATTATTTTAATATGTTGGTAACCCGCTGTGTAAACGTGATAATGCCCTCGAAGCTGGTGTTCGGGCATAACAACACCCATGCCAATATATCCTCCAAACACCGGCTTCTCAGGCATCATCACTTAAATTTACCCCTTTCATGTATGAATGCGATTTAAATGTATTTGTTCATGTCAAAATGTTACAGATGTTTCTGTGTGTTATTTAGTCAGCAGCAACGATGTTTAATACAATAATTGTGTTATTTGTATATTACATGTGTTATCTTGCTCTGACCCTACGCTTTACTCACTAGACTTCGACATTAGCCGTTTGGCTAGCTAGCTTGCTAGAAGGCTGCTCTCTTGCACTAGGTGAATTTATGATCAGAGTGTGCCAGAGAGAACTCACTCACAGCTCCTGTGTGTGTGGGTGAATAGGAACAATGGAAAACTTTTGGGGAATGTGAATGTTGTTATCTAAATCACTAAATAGTAATTAATACAAGGTTATACAAGTTTTTGTTATTAGGATGAGTTTGCATACTGATAGGAATTAATACATACAGTAGGTAATACATATAGGAACAGTATATACAAGGATAATTAATGGTGATAATAAATAGAGGGACACGTGATGCATTTAAAAAGGTTAAACATTTTGTCATCGCATTTCATAGTGTCAATTTAAAGAGGGACAATAAAGGATTAATTGAGCCATTATAATGTATAAATGAGACAATACTGCTTTATTGTAATTTGAAAGAATATATTTTGTGCATTTGTGAAACATTATATTTTGTAACTATGTAAATAGTTGATGATTTTATATGAAAACACTCATTACAAGTAACTTGAAGCTGAAGCTACATCTCTGTGTGATTTATTTATATATTTCCCCCTTTCAGGGGTATAACACTTGAAGCATCTGTGCAGCAATAAAGCCGCAACAGCCGTCCTTGTGAAACCAATGCATATGAATGACATTGATTATAATAACAGAAATGTAACCTACGGTGTCCATATTAGGACAGCCTTAGTCTCAGCAGAGTATCACCTTAGTAACCAATGATAATAAACACACCAATAGTTCAATATTACACTGTCAGTGTAATGAAATAAGTCTGGCTGCTGGAATTGTAAAGTACACTATCCCTTTTAGGAGTCTTAGGTTTCAGTTTAGAACATCCTCAGTTGCGAGCCGTAGGTTTTAGTCGTGTATACTACTATAGAGAGAAGTAAAGTGGTGTAGTAGACGCCACATTGTTTTACACAGGGGCAGTGGATGTCTCAGGGGACATCGTCAAGAGCCTGCTAATGAAGGAGCAATTACCCCCCCCCCCTTCATAATGTAGTGGGTCGTGCCATTGTGTCACCCACAGTGTCTGCCCCAGTCTAATACCGTACCATCATACCATCATTTCCCAGATGGATGTCAAGTAATATGAGGGGCTGTCAGGGGATACAGTCAGTTCCATGAAGGAAATGACAGCATGTTCACCGTAATGATCTCCGTGAGATACGCCCAGACCTCTCAATATACTACTTACTCGGATTATGTCAATCAACTAACGCTATCCTCAATACAAGATGGACTACCGCCTGAAAAAAGCAGCATACTCCATTAACACTAGACTAGATCACGTAAACGAGGACTTGTAATGGTATGATTATGCACTAGGTTGTAACTACCTCAAGATCTCACCATAGTCAACCAATAAAATACCAAAGACAATAAGGAGACATCCAAAAGCTCCATGTGTACTTCAAACTTCCCAGAATGCATTATCCATTAATGGAGCGGCAATGTACTTAGGAGTTGGCTATGCATGTTAATGGGGATTTCATGAAAAGACAACGTAAGATAGATGGGAATGTATCCAAGGTTTGGTATGTTAATTGTGGTGCCTAAGGCTATGTGTGTACAGGGAGAGCTCTCTTAAAGAAGAACGAGGTTTCTTTCACTATCAGACCCATTGTTGCTGACATCAAGAGAAGGTCTGTTTGCCACAACAACATTTCAGACATCATTGTTTTATTCATTATAAACACATTTTCTTATATCTTATTAATGAAAGAGTGGCCAACCATAGAGAAGCTGTAAGATAGTGGTTTATATTGAGTCTGCAGTTAGTTGAACCCCCTTCCTCTCTCCATAACATTGTTTGTGATGTCTACGGGCAGATTAAATAATCACATCAATAGATATCTACTGTACAAATGGTGTGTAATTCAAATCTAGAGCTACTGACTGAGGCCATTATCCTCATGCTATACTGTTGAGGCATGATATGGAGACAACGAAGTTGAGAGGGTGATGCAGCTTGGAATGTATCTCCGTATGCACAGACAACACAGAGGTAAACATGGTGAATTAGGATGGAAAAGATCCAGGGCATTCTCATTTAAAGTCAGAGAGGGGTTTGACTCGGCTCTTAAATCTTTCACTTCATCTGTGTATAATCTTTATGGAGCACGGTTTCGCACAGACAGACACACACACACGCGCGCGCGCATGCACATGCACACGCACACACCACACACACACACACAAACACACAAACACACAAACACAACAGGACCAACAGGCTCTGAGACAGCTTCTACCACCAAGCCAAAAGACTGCTAAAGACTGCCAAATAGTCAATTCATTCTACCCAAACTATCTGCACTGACTCTATCTTGCACTGACCATACACATTATTCACTAGACTGTATATACATACCATTTGCACACTCACTGCCACGCAAATCCCTTACACATACAAACAATACATTTGCACACACACGCATACCGACACAACACGCACACTCACTCACACACTCTTTTACGCTAATCATATGCTACTGCTACTCTGCTCTTTATTTTACTCTTATTGTCTCTCCTGATGCCTAGTCATTTCACCCTGCCTTCATGTACTTATCTAACTGAAATACCGTATTATTATCTATCCTGATGCCTAGTCACTTCACCCTGCCTTCATGTACTTATCTACCTGAAATACCTTATTATTGTCTATCCTGATGCCTAGTCACTTCACCCTGCCTTCATGTACATATCTACCTGAAATACCTTATTATTATCTATCCTGATGCCTAGTCACTTCACCCTGCCTTCATGTACTTATCTACCTGAAATACCTTATTATTATCTATCCTGATGCCTAGTCACTTCACCCTGCCTTCATGTACTTATCTACCTGAAATACCTTATTATTATCTATCCTGATGCCTAGTCACTTCACCCTGCCTTCATGTACTTATCTACATGAAATACCTTATTATTATCTATCTTGATGCCTAGTCACTTCACCCTGCCTTCATGTACTTATCTACCTGAAATACCTTATTATTGTCTATCCTGATGCCTAGTCACTTCACCCTGCCTTCATGTACTTATCTACATGAAATACCTTATTATTATCTATGCTGATGCCTAGTCACCTTTACCCTGTTTTCATGTACATATCTACCTGAAATACCTCATACTTCTGCACATTGGTCTGGTACTCCCTGTTCATAGCTCCATTCTTCTGTATATAATTTTATTCCTCTCATGTTACTTACTATTAAATGTTTTACATATTTTTTAAAAACTGGATTTTTGGGAAAGGTTTGTCAGCAAGCATTTCGCTGTAAAGTCTACACCAGTTGTATTCACCTCATGTGATAAATAACATTTGATTTGATTAGATTTGACACACACAAATACATATGTACTCATAAACACATGCATGCATTTTCCCATAAGCACAAACATGTGCATGGCAGCTCATTAACATGCCGTTTGCGACCGTACACCCCCAGAGCAACTCAGATGTGTCAATCTCCCTCTGAGCTTTCACCAGCTTCAATTTCATCTGATCTCAAAGATTTATGAATTCTCGACAGATAACACGTCCCCTCATATCATGGTTAAGCCTGTCAGAGAGAGTAGAAGTTTTAAATTTTATGAGTACCCCCCACTTAAACCAAACTTGCTACTGTGTGTCCCGCCTTTCACCTCTTCTTTCTTTAGCTCAAGCCACTAGTGTAACTGTTAATGGGATTTATCTGTTAACCTGTTTGGGCTGCAGGGACAGTATTGAGTAGCCGGATAAAAGGTGCCCATTTCAAACGGCCTCGTACTCAATTCTTGCTCGTACAATATGCATATTATTATTACTATTGGATAGAAAACACTCTCTAGTTTCTAAAACCAATTGAATTATATCTGTGAGTAAAACAGAACTCATTTTGCAGCAAACTTCCTGACAGGAAGTGGAACATCTGAAATCGATGCTCTGTTCTAGGGCCTGCCTATAAATGTCCTTGATATATATCAGTATACATGCACTTCATACGTCTTCCACTAGATGTCGACAGGCAGTGAGAGAAGAAATGGAGTGTATAACTTGATCTGGGGTCGAACAAAAGCTCTTTGTATGACGTGTCACCAGTTTCCTGTTTTCTGGAGAGCGCGTGAAGGGACCTGGTTTTGCCTTCTGTACAGCTGTCGTTATAGATGACTAATATCTCCGGGTTTGATTTTATTTGATACATGTGACAATATCATCGTAAAGTATGTTTTTTCAATGTAGTTTTATTAGATTATTGAAATTTTTTCAGGACGTTAGGCGTGTTGCGTTGTGTGCCTTTGTTCAGGAAGGAGAGCTTCGCGCCACTTTGCTAGCTTTCCGTGCTAATTGACTGGAGAAGATGACATTCTAAATCCAAACAACGATTGTTCCCGACAAAGGACCCCTTGTACAACATTCTGATGAAATATTGTCAAAAGTAGGACCCATTTTATGATGCTATTTCATATATCTGTTGAACATGTGAAATAGTCGTTTGCGCCCAGATTTTGGGTACTCTCTCGCTATACCTAAGCTGGATGTAATTACTGTAATTACATTACAATTACTCTGGCTGCTTCGGTCCTATTTGTGATGGTAGCTGTGATGGTAGCTGCAATGTAAAACTGATTTATACCTCAAATATGCAAATTATTCGAACAAAACATAGATTTATTGTATAACATGTTATAAGACTGTCATCTGATGAAGTTGTTTCTTGGTTAGTTTGGTTGGTTCTTGGTTAGTTAGGTTGGCTTTGTGCATGCTACCTGTGCTGTGAAAAATGTCTGTCCTTTTTTGTATTTGGTGGTGAGCTAACATAAATATATGTGGTGTTTTCGCTGTAAAACATTTAAAAAATCGAACATGTTGGCTGGATTCACAAGATGTTTATCTTTCATATCCTGTATTGGACTTGTTAATGAGTGAAAGTTAATTATTTCTAAAAAATATATTTTGAATTTCGCGCCCTGCACTTGAAGTGGCTGTTGTCATATTGTGCCCAGCTTCGGGCTTGCAGCCCAAAGAAGTTAATTGAATGATTAGAATATTCCACCCTAAACCATATAATCGTATGGAATTGATTATAATCTATAAAATTATAATCAATAAATGTGTAGTTCTAGTCAGAATTAGGGTAAAACAATATAGCTAATGTTTGTCTTTACGGTATTTTAAAGACAGACTGACTGAGCAAAATTCGGCGCCGACCTGACTAGAGATTTGTGAGAGAACGGGGAGTACGTCTCAAGGTCTCCCTAATCTCTGTCGACTGGGTAGTGAGACAGTATGTGCGTAGGATACCTTCTGTTAGTGTGAATGTGTGTGCGTAGCAGGACATTGTGTGCTAATGTTAGTGTGAATGTGTGTGCGCATGGTTGTGTGAATGTGTGTGGGTGAGAAGCCAGTATAAAATTAATTGTTTTGAATTCTTGACTTTAGAACGTTCCCGTGAATAAACCTTATTGACTATTTTAGCTGGGGCTCTGTCTGATTCATTTCAATCAGTATCTTACAAATCCTGATCTAGCAGACTGAGTAGTTTGATTGAATTGGTTTATGAACATTGAGAACATAATTCTCGTATCAGTAACCATTTAGGATTCATCTATGTCTGTACACTCTTAAAAAAAAGGTGCTATCTAGAATCTAAAAGGGCTTTTCGGGCTGTCCCCATAGGAGAACCCTTTGAAGAACCCTTTTTGGTTCCAGTTAGATCCCTTTTGAGTTCCAAGTAGAACCCTTTACACTTCGATCACCAACAGTGTCATTGAGCAAAATGGTATGTAGCATCATCTGAATACGTGTGCAACAAAAGTTCAACATTCACCTTCTGCTACCATTTCTGTAAAGCCATCTACGCATATAGTTTGATGCATACGTTCGATAAATCCAACATATTCACCACACAGACTGCACTGCAACTGCAGTGTTCCATTGGAAATGAATGCACTTCTGGTGTACCAAAATGCAATGAAGCTGTCGGTGTGATGGAAGAGTTACACAGGGTTCTACATGGAACCCAAAATAGTTCTACCTGGAACCAAAAGGGGTTCTATTGGGACAGCCAGTTTGAGCAAAGTTCAGGCCAATAACAGTCCAGTCCGAGACCTATACTCTGTATACATATCACATACACATTGAGAATTCTAACTTTCATTTTATATGTCAGATAGCGGTGGATTCAAAGCATGGGGAAAGAGGAGGTACTAAATGATTGTGGTGGAACTCAGAGGTATATGATGATATGAATCTCTAGAGTGGTGGGATCATTCTGTGGTAGACGCCCTTTGTTGTTTGACAGTCTGTAGTCTTCACTAATGGCTCTCTCTGCTAAATGATTATGGTTGAATTCACTCCCACTCCACCTGATGTGCAGACACACACACACACACACACACACACGCACACGCACACGCACACGCACACGCACACGCACACGCACACGCACACGCACACGCACACGCACACGCACACGCACACGCACACGCACACGCACACGCACACGCACACGCACACTAAATGCACCCCTCCCTTCCCAGTCAACCCTGGAGCTGTTCATCTAGAGCCACTGCCGGTGAGGGAAGTGTCACCTTAACCAGAATGAATGGCCTCACTCTGAAAACACAAATTGCGAAGTAAATAGATTAGTGTGGAAACTTCCTCCATACCCCTCCGTCTTCTCCACTCCCTCCTCCCTTTCATCCGCCTTTACCCATCCACTGAGGAGGGAGGGAGGGGCATCCTATCCTACTTTCCTTGGCTCGTCATCAAAATCAGCTACATGCACTAACTCAGGATGCACACACACCAACACACACACACCATCCCTTGCAATCAATATGCAATTTCTCCGCAGTGTATAAAAGATGGCCGTCCCACTTGTTTTGAGTAATGGGGCATCTACATGAAGAGCAGCTATAATTCTCATAACTGCGCCGGTAGCCCCTAAATTGTGATAAAAGGATTTCATCTTGTGGGCAGATGCCAACACTGAAGGGAGAAAGGCTGTTATGATTTATACCCATTTGCACTGTTTCATCTCTCCCTACTCGTTGCAAAAACAAAAGGAGAAAGTTATTATCTGATGGCATGCATTAACAAAGCACTTGGTTCCTCCTATCTCAAGTTGCCTAAGAGATTATATTTTGATACAATACCAAGTTTTTCTCCACGAAGTCTCTCATCTTCTATTACATTATTCACGTTCTTTAAACTCAGTGTAAATTCATAAAAACTTCTGCAAAATGATACCTGAGAGATTGAATCTTAGAACTTTTTCAATTTGCCTGGAACTTAAAATTCTATATGATTTTTCTGTTATTGGTTGTTTTACATTTTGTCAAGTTGAGATGAATCCTTAGCCATAAGAACACTGAGTCGATACCATAGGTAATTGATCATTTCCTACAAAGAGCAAGCCTAAGATAAAACAAAACAAGAGAACAATGCTTCAAAATAATTACAAACATTGTTTAAAATAAAAAATAAAAAGATAACAATTCTCCACAAACTAACTGCAGCAAATGATGGTTTGCAACAGTGTAAGGGCAACAATTCAATTACTAAACAACCCTGTACTCCATCCACAACGCAATGGCACAATGGCCCTTGTATTTTTGGGCAGCCACAGGCATTTCTTTCCCCAAGACGAGCCTCATCATCCCTGACCAGCCGTGCCCCGAGGGCCGCAGTTTAAGTCCTTAAAAACCGGGGGCATTACTTAATGACAGTATTGGAGAGGCTCATGGATTGTCTGAATACAATTACGTCCTTCTGCCAAACATGTATGATAATGCCCATTCAGAGGAAGAATGGAGGATTAGGGTGGCGATGAACTTGGAAGTGGTCCACCTTTCCCAGCTCTTCGTCCCTGGGCTGGTGACGAAGAACTGGGCGGGGGCTGTCTGGAGGCTAGGCATACTAAATAGACTGAAGACAGACCTGAACACGGTGTTGGAGATTCACATGGTCATGCGGTCGCTCCCTGGTTTTGTGTGATTGAGGCATCTTTCTATGTTCCACTGTATTGTTCTGTTATCCATTGTTCACAAACCTATGATGTAGCATTTCCTGGTACAGAAGTAAACATTTGTACAGGCTTTTTGTCTATGACTATACTGTCATGTGAACGTGAGAGAGAGACAGACAGACATAGATAGATATGTGGAGAGAGAGAAAGAATAGAGAAGGGGTGAGATGCAACTTCTCTGCCATTTTCTCGGTGTTTTCCCATTTTCAGCGTGCCAGCGGTATTTAGATGGATTTGTCCAGGTTGGGTGAGTGATGGGTGAGGCTTTTAACAAGTTCGTTTTCCAGTCCAGCTTCTCTGTGATTGCTGCCAGACAGCGCAATCCTGGGAGAATTAAGGCTTGCTATCTCAAGCGCCGCATTGTATTGGAAATCTCCCCCCAAAAAGATTTAGATGTTGCATGTCTTCTGCTGATAAACCTCTCCATCCATACAGATTCAGAGAGAGAGAGAGAGAGAGAGAGAGAGAGAGAGAGAGAGAAAGAGCGAGAGAGAGAGAGAGGGATGGAGAGAGAGAGAGAGAAAGAGAGAGAGAGAGGAATGTAGAGAGAACAAGAGAGAGAGAGGGACAGAGAGAGAGGGATGGAGAGAGGGATGAGAACGAGAGTGAGAGAGTGAGAGAGAGAGAGAGAGAGAGAGAGAGAGAGAGAGAGAGGAAGACTGTCTGAATACGCTGAATAATTTTTATGTGGTACTTGAGCCTCTATTCTATGACCAACATTTAAAGACACACACGCGCGCGCACACACACACACTCACACACACACACACACACACACACACACACACACACACACACACACACACACACACACACACACACACACACACACACACACACACACACACACACACACACACACACACACACACACACACACACACACACACACACACTCAGGAACATCAAGCACAAGCTGTACCTCTTGAAATATAAGTGACCTGCATTGGTACCAGTGATGTAATGGTAAACTATTAATTTCGATCCAGTGGGCGATCAAAATAAGATGATCACCCACTGGGGGGCGCAGGCGAACATAAGGAACAAACCAGTGTTCATGATTCCACTCATTCCCAAAGAGGCAGCTGTGATGAGAACTGAGTCAGATCAAGAATATAAGAGTTCTGAGCTTTGGTCAACCCTGGGAGAGCAATAATAAGTGGGCAAACGCTAATTAACTAAATTAAAAAATGAGTAAACACTAATTAACAAAATTAAAAGGTGAGTAAATGCTAATTAACTAAATGTAAAGGCGAGTAAACGCTAATTAACTACATTAATAGGTGAGTAAATGCTAATTAACAAATTAAAAAGGTAAGTAAACGCTCCACTACATCCCTGATTTGTACCAGAAGACCACTTGAGACAGAGCTGCAGTCTGTGTCTCCCTGGTGTGAGTATACAGTATGCATGTCTTTACTACAAGGTATAACGTCAGCTAGGTGTCAACCGGTCAGTGTCAACAAGTCGGTGTCACCCAGCCACCTCCACCGTCTGGAGGCTAACAGGGTTTGGCTGTCACCTTCCCTGCTTTGGGCCTCTCCTGCGAGCGTCCCTGTGACACCTACCGTGACCCAAGGTGGCGCTGCATCCATAGGCATAAGGACACGTCACCCTGTGGGGCTATGTGTCACTCGGCAGGATGCTCTGTCACCAGGGCCAGTGTCACCTGTCTCGGCCCCCGTCTCACCTGCTGTCAGACTTCAGCAGGGGGACCATGTCACTGCTACAGGCTGATGCCTCTATCACAACTCCCTGATAACAGCGGACCACAGAACAGAGAGGGGTAAAGGTAAGAAAGGTTTGCTTTGTGAGTTCAGGCTGAACTTGTAGACTGGAAAACATTCCATGTCATTGCCAATGTTTTCAGCTTGAGTCGGTAAATAGCAAATATTACACCGTCCACAGAGGTTGCAAACTTGTCATCGTAGCACATCCCACTTGTTTGGAAGTGAAACTTAAATCACCACACGTCAAGGTGACAGTAATGACAGCATTACGAACGCTTTATGACGTGGGGTAAAGGTAAAGCATCCCTCACAGCTCGGTCCGTCCCATTTCCTAATAACAGATACATTTCAGGGGGTGTGCTCCTTAGGTAACGTATTCATGGGCGAGACACTTGGTTCATTTCACACCTCAGGTGGATGGATTGCTCCACTCCTGCCTAACAATCGAACTGGTCTTTGTTAAACAAGGTACAAACTCAATTACAAAATGCCACGCGATGACAATGTATTAAGAACATAGCCACCCAGAGTCCCAGGATAGGATGCAAATGGCATCGGTCGCAGCCGGCCGCGACTGGGAGGCCCAAGGGTCGTCCGGGTTAGGGAGGGTTTGGCCGGCAGGGATATCCTTGTCTCGTCGCGCACTAGAGACTCCTGTGGTGGGCCGGGCGCAGTGCACGCTGACCAGGTCGCCAGGTGTACGGTGTTTCATTTACATTACATTTAAGTCATTTAGCAGACGCTCTTATCCAGAGCACAAGTACATACATTCATACTTTTTTGTACTGGTCCCCCGTGGGAATCGAACCCACAACCCTGGCGTTGCAAGCGCCATGCTCTACCAACTGAGCCACACGGGTTTCCTACGACACATTGGTGTGGCTGGGTTCCGGGTTGGATAGGCATTGTGTCAAGAAGCAGTGCGGCTTGGTTGGGTTGTGTTTCGGAGGACGCATGGCTCTTGACCTTCGCCTCTCCCGAGTCTGTACGGGAGTGGAGACGATGAGACAAGACTGTAACTACTACCAATTGGATACCACGAAATTGGGGAGAAAAAAGGGGTAACATTTTTGGGGGGAATAATGAGAAAAAATAAGTAGTGTACTATGTATGGGATAGGGTGCCATTTGGACACATCCCCAGTCTGCTTCACCTTGCAGGGTGGTGTACTGTGTGTAAGCCCATGTAGCTCTGTTGGTAGAGCATGGCGCTTGCAACGTTGAGGTTGTGGGTTCAATTCCCCCAGGGGACCAGCACTCACTACTGTAAGTTGCACTGGATAAGAGTGTCTGAAGAGTGTCTAAATCACAAGAATGTGATACTGTATGTTTCATTGCTTGCTTCAGAGTTGACAATGCTGTACTTGTGTTGGAGGTATGGGAAAACATAAGACTGTGGATAGACTTCCTGTTTGTTGACATACATTACCAGATTGTGGAAATACATTACCTGATTGTGAAAATAATGTACATTCTTGTAGACATATATTACCTGATTGTTGACATACATTACCAGATTGTGGAAATGCATTACCTGATTGTGATAATACATTACCTGATTGTGGACATACATTACCTGATTGTGGACGTATATTACCTGATTGCTGACATACATGACCTGATTGTGGCCATACGTTACCTGGTTGCAAAATTTTAAAAACACTGGATATAAATACAGAACTTAACCTCAATATAGTTGTTTATCCATAGCAACGGAGACATAGACGTCTGTGGAGACCACTGTAGAGTCAAACAGAGACATAGACGTCTGTGGTGACCACTGTAGAGTCAAACGAAGACATAGACGTCTGTGGAGACCACTGTAGAGTCAAACAGAGACATAGACGTCTGTGGAGACCACTGTAGAGTCAAACAGAGACATAGACGTCTGTGGTGACCACTGTAGAGTCTAACAGAGACATAGACGTCTGTGGACACCACTGTAGAGTCAAACAGAGACATAGACGTCTTTGGAGACCACTGTAGAGTCGAACAGAGACATAGACTTCTATATAGACCACTGTAGAGCTGAACAGAGACATAGACTTCTATATAGACCACTGTAGAGCCGGAGAGAGACATAGACTTCTATATAGACCACTGTAGAGCCGGAGAGAGACATATACTTCAATATAGACCACTGTAGAGCTGAACACAGACATATACTTCTATATAGACCACTGTAGAACCGGACACAGACATAGACTTCTATATAGACCACTGTAGAACCGAACACAGACATAGACTTCTATATAGACCACTGTAGAGCCGGAGAGAGACATAGACTTCTATATAGACCACTGTAGAGCCGGAGAGAGACATATACTTCAATATAGACCACTGTAGAGCTGAACACAGACATATACTTCTATATAGACCACTGTAGAACCGGACACAGACATAGACTTCTATATAGACCACTGTAGAACCGAACACAGACATAGACTTCTATATAGACCACTGTAGAACCGGACAGAGACATAGGCTTCAATATAGACCACTGTAGAGCTGAACACAGACATATACTTCTATATAGACCACTGTAGAGCCGAACAGAGACATAGACTTCTATATAGACTACTGTAGAGCCGAACAGAGACATAGACTTCTATATAGACCACTATGGAGCTGAACACAGACATAGGCTTCTATATAGACCACTGTAGAGCCGAACACAGACATAGACTTCTATATAGACTACTGTAGAGCCGGACAGAGACATAGACTTCTATATAGACCACTGTAGAGCTGAACAGAGACATAGACTTCTATATAGACCACTGTAGAGCCGGAGAGAGACATAGACTTCTATATAGACCACTGTAGAGCCGGAGAGAGACATAGACTTCTATATAGACCACTATGGAGCCGAACAGAGACATAGACTTCTATATAGACCACTATAGAGCCGAACACAGACATAGACTTCTATATAGACCACTGTAGAGCCGAACACAGACATAGACTTCTATATAGACCACTGTAGAGCCGAACACAGACATAGACTTCTATATAGACCACTATAGAGCCGAACACAGACATAGACTTCTATATAGACCACTGTAGAGCCGAACACAGACATAGACTTCTATATAGACCACTGTAGAACCGGACAGAGACATAGACTTCTATATAGACCACTGTAGAGCCGAACAGAGACATAGACTACTATATAGACCACTGTAGAGCCGGACAGAGACATAGACTTCTATATAGACCACTGTAGAGCCGAACACAGACATAGACTTCTATATAGACCACTGTAGAGCCGAACAGAGACATAGACTTCTATATAGACCACTGTAGAGCCGAACACAGACATAGGCTTCTATATAGACCACTGTAGAGCTGAACACAGACATAGACTTCTATATAGACCACTGTAGAGCCGAACAGAGACATAGACTTCTATATAGACCACTGTAGAGCTGAACAGAGACATAGACTTCTATATAGACCACTGTAGAGCCGAACAGAGACATAGACTTCTATATAGACCACTGCAGAGCTGAACACAGACATAGACTTCTATATAGACCACTGTAGAGCTGAACAGAGACATAGACTTCTATATAGACCACTGCAGAGCTGAACACAGACATAGACTTCTATGAACACAGACATAGACTTCTATATAGACCACTGTAGAGCCGAACAGAGACATAGACTTCTATATAGACCACTGTAGAGCTGAACAGAGACATAGCGATATCAATAGAGGTGCCACCACTGCCAGGTTTCTTTCTCCTTCCTCACCTAGGGGCCCTCCACAGGACATAATATGCTAATTCACCACCCCAAGGGGCCTTGTACATACCACTCCTTCCTCTCCCCCTGTAGTGGTTCATGTTGGACTGCTTGTTTGGGAGACTTACTGTAGCCCAGCCACAGCCCTTCTCTGCTTTGTGCTGTGCAGTGCAGAAATAAATGTGCGTCATAAATCTAGCATATGGCCCGCTCGGGGGCACCGGCAGGTTTAGAACCACTTTGGGGGGGTGAAGGTAGAAGATGCACTCACAGACTGGTCAAGGCATTAAAATAGGCCATATGCCATTAGAGTGGACACACCATGGCATAATGCTGTATAATTCCCCTACTTTAGACTGATTAATTATTCATTTACCCTGTAGGGGACTAGGGAATCTCCTGGCCATCTAACACTAGGAGGAAAAGAGGGAGGCAGTAATCGGAGGTGTGTGGGTGTGTGTGTGTAGTAAAGACATGTTAGTGGGAAGCATAAAAGGCCATGGGGTGAGGATAATAATAAAGCTGGTCCCTGGAGAGCTTTGTTGGTCCCTGGAGGACTTTGTTGGTCCCTGGAGAGCTTAGTTGGTCCCTGGAGGGCTTTATTGGTCCCTGGAGAGCTTTCTTGGTCCCTGGAGGGCTTTGTTGGTCCGTGGAGGACTGGATGACTGTGTTGGTCCCTGGAGGGCGCTTTGTTGGTCCCTGGAGAGCTTAGTTGGTCCCTGGAGGGCTTTGTTGGTCCGTGGAGGACTGGAGGGCTTTGTTGGTCCCTGGAGGACTTTATTGGTCCCTGGAGAGCTTTCTTGGTCCCTGGAGGGCTTTGTTGGTTCGTGGAGGACTGGAGGACTGTGTTGGTCCCTGGAGGGCTTTGTTGGTCCGTGGAGGGCTTTGTTGGTCCGTGGAGGACTGGAGGACTGTGTTGGTCCCTGGAGGGCTTTGTTGGTCCGTGGAGGACTGGAGGACTGTGTTGGTCCCTGGAGGGCTTTGTTGGTCCGTGGAGGGCTTTGTTGGTCCGTGGAGGACTGGAGGACTGTGTTGGTCCCTGGAGGGCTTTGTTGGTCCGTGGAGGACTGGAGGACTGTGTTGGTCCCTGGAGGGCTTTGTTGGTCCCTGGAGGGCTTTGTTGGTCCGTGGAGGACTGGATGACTGTGGTTGTCCCTGGAGGGCGCTTTGTTGGTCCCTGGAGAGCTTTGTTGGTCCCTGGAGGGCTTTGTTGGTCCGTGGAGGACTGGAGGACTGTGTTGGTCCCTGGAGGGCTTTGTTGGTCCCTGGAGAGCTTTGTTGGTCCCTGGAGGGCTTTGTTTGTCTGTGGAGGGCTAGAGGACTGTGTTTGTCCATGGAGGACTGGAGGACTGTGTTGGTCCCTGGAGGGCTTTGTTGGTCGTGGAGGACTGTGTTGGTCCCTGGATGGCTGGAGGACTGTGTTGGTCCCTGGAGGGCTGGAGGACTGTGTTGGTCCCTGGAGGGCTGGAGGACTGTGTTGGTCCCTGGAGGGCTAGAGGACTGTGTTAGTCCCTGGAGGGCTGGAGGACTGTGTTGGCCCCTGCAAGACTGTATAGGTCCCTGGAGGACTGTGTTTATGCTTCTGCCTCTGGTTTTATATATTCATCTAGGGATTTACCTTTGCTCAGACTCCTGCACAATCTATTGAATTATTAATTGATTATCATGTGGGTGCAAATTATCTTAGGGAGTTATTTATCTTTGACCCTTCCAACTATTAACAATGCCTTCGGAAAGTATTCAGACCCATTTACTTTCTCCACATTTTGTTATGTTACAGCCTTATTCTAAAATTGATGAAATTGTTTTTTTCCCCTCATCAATCTACACACAATACCCCATAACGACAAAGCAAAAACAGGTTTTTAAAGACAATTTTACTAAATAATAAATATATATACAAATGATCACATTTACCTATGTATTCAGACCCTTTACTCAGCACTCTGTTGAAGCACCTTTGGCAGTGATTATAGCCAAGAGTCTTCTTGGGTATGACGCTACAAGCTTGTCACACCTGTATTTGGGGAGTTTCTCCCATTCTTCTCTGCAGATCCTCTCAAGCTCTGTCAGGTTGGATGGGGAGTGTCACTGCACAGCTATTTTCAGGTCTCTCCGGAGAAGTTCGATGGTGCCAGGTTTCACCAGACATGACACTTGGCATTCATCAGACCAGAGAATCTTGTTTCTCATTGTCTGAGAGTCTTTAGGCGCCTTTTGGCAAACTCCAAGTGGGCTGTCATGTGCCTTTTACTGAGGAGTGGCTTCAGTCTGGTCACTCTACAACAGTGGTTCTCAAAAGTTTTATAGTCCTGTACCCAAATGTTTTATAGTCCGCAAACTCCAGCTCTGTACCCCCTCTAGCACAAGGGTCAGCACCATCTCAAATGTTGTTTTTTGCCATCATTGTAAGCCTGCCATAAACACACTATACAATACATTTATTGAACATAAGAATGAGTGTGAATTTTGTCACAACCTGGCTCATGGGAAGTGACAAAGTGCTCCTGTAGGACCAGGGCGCAAATAAAAATATAATAATAAACAATAATTTTGCTCTTTATTTAGCCTTCTTACATATAAAACCTTATTTGTTCATCAAAAATGTTTTGCTTGACATATACCAGGAGCTGTGCCAGGCCCGCCACATCTGAGTCATCCAGCTGTAATGCATAGAATTCACTGGCGTATATACGAAGCAGCAAATGTTTCAAAACATCTCCTGCCATGTCACTGATGCATCGTGAAACAGTGTTGTTTGATGAAGGCATTGTCTGTATAGTTTATTTGGCCTTTTCCCCCAGCATTGTCCCAGCCATATCCGTGTCAGCAGTAAGAATTAAGGCCTCCACAACAGTATGGGGCTTGCCTGTCCTAGCCACTCGGTAGCTCACCGCATAAGACACTTCTAGACCCTTCTTATTAATGGTATCTGTTGCTTTTATACATGTCTTACTACTCGAAAGTCGTCTTTATTCTCACTCAAAAAACTCCAGTGGCTTATTTTTCAAATTGTCATATTCCGTTTCTAAATGTCTGAAAAGATGGAAGGTTTCCCACGAGAGAGTAACGGTTCATGTGATTGGATGTTAATTATTTGACTAGGCTACAAGTTTTTGGCATTGTGTTGTTATTTCGCTGAATAGTAGATGGTTTAATTTTATTTTTGACAATGAATCGAGGCTACTCAGGCGAGAGAAAAAACTCACCCAAATGTATAGCCCAATTGGAAAATATAAATGTTCTGTTTGAAATGTACTGTTTTTTTTGTGTTTAAAAAAAAATGTGAATCACATTTTCATTTGGCTTATACCTGACGGGATTGTTTGGAGTCACCAAATCAGTTTGGGAGTGTCACTAGTGTGACTAGGGTGGGCAGTCTATGTTATTTTTTCTAGGTTATTGATTTTCTATGTGTTTGGCCTGGTGTGGTTCCCAATCAGAGGCTCTGATTGGGAGCCTTATTTAGGTAGCCTGTTTTCCATTGTGTGTTGTGGGTGATTGTTTTCTGTTTAGTGTGTGTTTCACCTGACAGAGCTGTTTTCGGTTGTCACTGTTGTTTTGCTTTGTAGTGTTCAGTTTACCATTAAAATGACGAACACTTACCACTCTGCGTTTTGGTCCTCTCCTTCTCCAGACGACAATCGTTACAGGGAGTACCTGCTCTGCAATAAAGGCCTGATTGGTGGAGTACTGCAGAGAGGGTTGTCCTTCTGGAAGGTTCTCCCATCTCCACAGAGGACCTCTAGAGCCCTGTCAGAGTGACCATCGGGTTCTTGGTCACCTCCCTTACCAAGAACCTTTTCTCACGATTATTCAGTTTGGCCGGGCGACCAGCTCTAGGAAGAGTCTTGGTGGTTCCAAACTTCCTCCATTTAAGAATGATGGAGGCCACTGTATTCTTGGGGACCTTCAATGCTGCAGAATTTAGTTTGTTCCCTTCCCCAGTTCTGTGCCTCAACACAATCCTGTCTCTGATTTCTATGGACAATTCCTTCGACCTCATGGCTTTGGTTTTTGCTCTGACGTGCACTGTCAACTGTAGGACCATAAATAGAAAGGTGTGTGCCTTTCCAAATCATTTCCATCAATTGAATTTACCACAGATGGAATCCAATCAAGTTGTAGAAACATCTCAAGGATGATCAAAGGAAACAGGATGCACCTGAGCTCAATTTCGAGTCTCATAGCAAAGGGTCTGAATAACTATGTAAATAAGGTATTTCTGTTTTTTAAATGTAATACATTTTTTAAAACCTGTTTTTGCTTCGTCATTATGGGGTATGTTGTGTAGATTGCTGAGGAATTATTTGAATTTAATTAATTTTAGAATATGGCTGTAACGTAACAAAATGTGGAAAAAGTCAAAGGGTCTGGATACTTTACATAATGCACTGTATTGCCTGAGGTGAAAGAGAGGATTTGAGGGATAATACTATTGCTTGGAAACCTAGCCATAGAGATGGATAGATGCACTTGCCACAAAGCCTGTTTTAGCCTGGTCCATGCTGTTGAAGGCTTTCACCATTTAAAAGAAGTCAACTGCTTAGGACCGGTCCAGCACTGCAGGTAGCAGTTAATCACTCCAGCTCAGTAGGCTGTATGCACCTGGTAGGCGTCATGTACATTTTTACGAGTTAGTTTACGAGCAATCTATATACTCATAGAAGCAAAAATGTAGTACCTTAAGAACTAGTATATCTATCATTTCCTATACAACATGTATTTTTTTGTTATGTTTATGAATAGCTATTTGGTCAGAAAATGTGTGTCAGAAAAAGTGTCAGAAAAATATCCGGACGTTGTGGGAAAAAGATGCTACGATAGCACAATGTATTTCAGCTCTAAATACGCACATTTTCGAACAAAACATAAGTGTATGTTTAACCTGATGTTATAGGACTGTCATCTGATGAAGCTTATCAAGGTGTGTCAAAAATTATATATCTTTTGCTGGTTTGTTACGATCGCTAACTTTTGCTATTGGGGAATGGCTTGTGTTTCGGGCTATTGTGGAAAGCTAATATAACGCTATATTGTGTTTTCGCTGTAAAACACTTAAGAAATCAGAAATATTGGCTGGAATCACAAGATGCCTGTCTTTCATTTGCTGTACACTATGTATTTTTCAGAAATGATTTATGATGAGTATTTAGGTATTTGACGTTGGTGTCTGTAATTATTCTGTCTGCTTTCAGTGCAATTTCTGATTGTAGCTGCAATGTAAACTATGATTTATACCTGAAATATGCACATTTTTCGAACAAAACATAGATTTATTGAATAACATGTTATAAGACTGTCATCTGATGAAGTTGTTTGTTGGTTAGTTTTTTTGGTTCTTGGTTAGTTAGGTTGGCTTTGTGCATGCTACCTGTGCTGTGAAAAATGTCTGTCCTTTTTTGTATTTGGTGGTGAGCTAACATAAATATACGTGCTGTTTTCGCTGTAAAACATGTACAAAATCGGACATGTTGGCTGGATTCACAAGATGTGTACCTTTCATTTGCTGTATTGGACTTTTTAATGTGTGAAAGTTAAATATTTCAAAAAAATATATTTTGAATTTCGCGCCCTGCACTTGAAGTGGCTGTTGTCATATTGTGGCCGGCCTCGGGCTTGCAGCCAGAAGAAGTTAAAGTGGAGATAGCCCTCCAAGGCGTTGCCCATGCTGTCACAGAAGCGATCAACGGCAAAGATAAGTGTGCCGTCTTTCGATCTCTGTGATCATGCTCTACCAATTGGGCCAGCATTTACTTCCAGGCCAAGGGACCCACCTCCTGAATAAAATGCACTCAGACAATACAACTGGTAAGACATTTTACATAAATTATTGTCTTTATGAGTATATAAAGGACTTGCACAGGTGGATAGAGTAGATAGGTATTGATGTGTTTGCTGAATTGAACACATTTGCTAAGCTCTATCAAAGTCTTGCTCCAGCTGTTTGATGCTCAACAACGTGACTTAGTGAAAAGAAAGAACAGAGTGAAATAATGGGAAGGTACAGTGCCAGGAGAGACAGTGGGAACTAAAAACTGAATCATTTCGGGAAGGTAAGGAGTGAAAACCTCTAGCCAGTGTTCCATATGTAGTGCCATAGTGATGTTGCAAAATGCGTTCATTTCGGGATCTGTCCGCATGTGTTGCTGAAGCCTATGAGCACAGTTTGCAACTGCATACAGACTACACCATGAACAAAACAAGCCAACAGAACTCATTAAAACATAGTTTGTCTTGAGCATGGTGTTGCAGAGACCACTCAAGGCACTTCCTTCCTACTGTTTCGTCAGCAAAGAAAACAATGGGTGAAGCCTTAGCGCTGTGCTTTGTTTTTCTCAGCCACTGATATTTGTGTGAAAAACACTGTACTGAAAGAACTGATTGATGTGGTGGTGGTTGTTTTTTCATTTTCGGTCTTCATTTCTGGCCAGGCTAGAATGTTCTCAGAGCGTATCCTATCAGGTACCATTAGAGACGTTATCAAAGGCTATGTTCTTACTCTAAGTAAAGGAGAAAAATAAGTTCTGTGAGAAGCCATTGTTCCAAGTCATTCGCCTCCACCACATGGTACTCATAATGAACCCATTTCAAACTAAAACATGTTTCTAGGTTCATCCTCCGAGTCTAAGGCTGTTTCGTCTAAGACAAGGACGCCAGGAATGCGGTGTCCCTTTTCGGATTTGGAGCCTGGGTGGATCAAACGTGCCCTTCTCTCCTTGACTGGAACAATGCTGTCCAGTGTATTAGATTCGACAAGGGCATCCATTGCGAGCCATCTGAGAAACTAGACTCAGACCGGCTCAAGCTAAGCAGACACTTTCTCCTAGATCACTTACCCATCTAGAGCGAGAGACTTGTTCACCGCTAAGCGGGTGCGATGTAATTAGGCCCAGGAACACAAAGGAGCCTACACTCTGAACGAGGGGAGATGGATGGCTCGATGACTCATTAGGAGATCAGCCATTAGATAAGAATTGTCTTGAGTGTCCCCCAGGCCCCTGCAATGCACCTGCCAGCAGGTGACCCCCCCCACCATCCCACTTCTTCCACCCCTCACATTCCCTGGTCCTCAGAGAGTACAATGTTCTGTGGGGCTGATAATGGAGGTAACGAGGGGGGTGGGAGTACATTCAACATAAATGTGTGTTTCTGCAAAAAACGAAAGGGGGACAGAGTGTCCCTATCGGATCCTGAGAAGAAAAAAATATCAAACAACAGTGTAAAATATGTGAAAGACATTGATAGATGATGTTGGATTATGTTTCCCATTTTTGAACCACTTTACTTTGGGACAATAGAGCCAGATTAAACTCCCAGTTGATCTGAGGCTTGATATTGAAGATATGGATTTAGGTCTCATTTCAGAACAATAAAAAAACGTTGTTAGCGTTCTAAAGACTAATGATGTTGACAGGAAGACTAATTGCAAAGTGTCAAAAGCTGCCACTCATTTGACAACCACAACCTGTAAAAGCTGCCAACAACCTCTTTAGAAAATATTTTCGTACACAGCAAATTTACACACCAATATGCTGCAAGAATGTCACACATTTTGCCACACACTAAAATAGAATAACATTCTGCCATTGTTAAATCTCACATTCTCACAGTTTTATATAGGAAGACGGGAAAAGGCCTTTGAAATGACCATTTCCTTGCACATCATAGTGTCAAAAGATCAAATTGAATACTATTTCACTTCCACCTGAAAGATATGTTTCCCTTGCCTAATTTAATTCCCTTGGCAAGATTGTAAAATACAATGTTGTAATTGTTGCTGCATGATAACACTGTACATTAAGTTAAGAATACTAATTTGATCTACAGGATTATGTTACCCGTGTGGGTGCAAGGACATTTTTTAAGCCATTTTGTTTTTCACAAAGCTCCCATTGTGTGATGCAAACAAAGAATGTACACAAAGGTATTGCTGTTGAAATGAGGAATCCATGTCTTTCCACCAAGGATATGTTCTCCCTATCCCTTTTCTCCCAGTCAATATACCCTGCCCAGGTTGAGCTCCTTTCAAACTTTCCTCCGCTTTGGCAGAAATGACAGCTGAGCAAAATGCCAAAGCTTCTCCTTCTCTTCTGAAAAGGCTAAATGAAGGGGTTGTCAAAAGTGCACCAGAAAAGCCTGTCAGGTCAGGCAAAATGCAACGGTTACGCTTCCGAAATTCACAGCCCCTAGCCCTCTCTGTGGTATGGAGGAAAGAGGGGAAAAAAGGGAATTGACAATGAAATGAGTTTTTGAATATGGAGTGGGTCTTTCTTAAACCTGATTCTTCTTGGTTTTGCCTCAGACATTTGGTTTTCACATACTGCAGAAATGTATCACTGGCAATTAAGTCTATCCATCCATCCATCCATCCATCCAAAGAGAGTATGTGATACAATCCACAGAGAAGAACATTTCTGATTAGGCCTACAGCTGAACTAAGGGTGCAGACTGAGACTAGAAATAACAAGGATTTTAACAGTATTTATTTTCATTGCCTGACTATGCATTATTGGCTTCTACTCAAACTGCCAAAATAAATGCTTATAAGCAGTGTCCTTCATGTTGTATAAAATGTGCATGTTTCATTCAATAATTAGTGTTCATCATTGCGTTATTAGAATGACACATTAGCGAGCGTAAAGATCAATATGCACGCTCGTTGTGCCAATGGGCAAGTCACCATGTGATGGCTGAAGCGTTCGCCAAAGCTTTCATAGAAGCGATGTAAGCACTGATGCAGGGCATCCTATCCTGCGGCAGCCATCCTCCAAGGGGTTATCAGTCGATTAACTTATTTCCCCGTATTAACACGAGATTCTGATTCTGATGAGCCATTATCAAGATAGGGCTGAAGGAAACTCAATTAGCGAGTTTGCGGCCTCATGCGTATTCTCACTTCACCGATGTGTTGCTTTGTCTGCACTCTTCCACAAAATACCCAAGACTATTATGAGCAAATGGAACAGGTTAAGTTTTAGAGGGCAGTGGTTTGTGGTATATTTCATCAAGTTTAGTCAATGGTAAATTAATTCACATTTTAAGGGGGAAAAAAATACCTGTATATTCATAAACACATTTTACAAGATAATGATTTGATAAGTATAAGCTTAAGGTTAAACTCAGCTGTAAAAGGAAGTATTCACTGTTGGTATTTTGCAAAGTGCTCGTTAGTGTCTTTACTACAGTGTCGTCACAACCCTCAGTTTTACGTCACATGACAATTAATTCTCGAAGATCCCTTCTGTAGCTCATCCATTTAATATTAGTATTGTCTCTTGATTCTCCCTCCCTCCCTCTTTACTTTAAATCCAGCATTAGATTCACTTGGTACTGCTCATGCTTGTAGGCAATAAAACAAAGTGTTAAAGTGACATGTAATTACCCTTGCTCTCTTTTGAGTAATTAACTCACTGCTGCCTATTATGTGGAAATGTATAAGGAAGTCAGGTGATCAATAACAGTGAAGGATAAAAACAAGCTAATTTCTCAATGCTTGGTTCGCTGAGTCATGCCATTTCCAAGGCATTCTGTTGTTATAGAGGTTTGTTTTATTATCTATATATAGACACACACACACACACTTCTTATACACAGACAGGATCCAACATTAATAAGTAGCTACCATGTTCTCATAACAGCTTTTGGGAGTTTTAGTAACACGTCATGAGAGTATTACCTGGCACCACTTTATATTAGGTTCCTCTTATAGCCTACCTGTGTAGTAACTGTAATCAGGCCTACTAGAAACAGCATTGCATAGCTAGCATTGATTTATGTATTTAGACAGAAGAGGAATATGGACTGTTACTTTTTACAGTTGTGTAATAAAAAATAATAATACAATTTATTAGTATGCAGTAACAAATCCTTTACTAAAGTAATTACGTATCAACTGTAGAAATTACAGCTTTACTACATGTCAAATGTGACTCGGTACTTCAAAAGAAATCCTTTCAAGTTAAGTATCACATACATTTTGGTACTTTTTTAAAACTCTTTAACCTCCCTAAGGTTGATGTCTGCACCCACGTGGAAAATAATGAGCATAATGAAGAAATCACCCCAAAAATCTGTAAATTTAAGATGGAGATAATTTAGCATTTTGGATGCGTCTCAATCCAGGGCATCCGCCTACAGTATGTGACACTTCCGTATCTGCGGTGAAAGGTGACAGAGCTGGAGCAGTGTTTGTCAGACCACGAGATATCCTGAAAACTGGTCATCTCACAAAATCATCTGTAGCGTTCGAAATGTTTGGCCTACAAACTATTATGACCCCTCTGTGGGAAGGTGAGACTCAAACAAACACGGTTGTTTTGCTGTAGGACACCCACAGGCCTCACAAGAGTCAGTCATCTGAAGGTCCTCCTGTACCAGTTGAAAGAATTATGGAAGTACAGTATATATGGAGACTGTTTAGGGCCAAAAATAAGGGGGTAAACACATGTATAAAAACATTTAAAAATCTAAATCGGATCTTTCTCATATCTCTCATATATAGGACAGACACTTAAGAACAAACTTCCTTTAGATTTTTTTGGAGGGGACTATCTGTTGTTCCATGAACTGAGTCTGTTATTCTATGCATACTGTATGGACTAATAGCAGTAAGGCCCAAAATATTTTATCATAAAATACTTTTTTGTAAATATTTTTTTGAGACTTCAAGGGGTCTTGAAAATCAAACTAAAATAGCAAAATTATCCTTTTTATGAACTTCTTAAAACAAAATTACACAAAAAAATCCATATACATTGCATTCGGAAAGTAGTCAGACCCCTTGACTTTTCCACATTTTGTTACATTACAGCCATATTCTAAAATTGATTCAATTGTTTCACACAATATCCCATAATGACAAAGCAAAAACAGGTTTTTAGAAATGTTTGCATTTCTAAAAATATAACATTAAGTATAACAAAAATATAACAGTAAGTATTCAGATCCTTTACTCAGTACTTTGTTGAAACACCTTTGGCAGCGATTACAGCCTCGAGTCTTCTTGGGTATGACACTACAAGCATGGCACAACTGTATTTTGTGAGTTTCTCCCATTCTTCTCTGCAGATCCTCTCAAGCGTTGTCAGGTTGAATGGGGAGCGTAGCTGCACAGCTATTTTCCGGTATCTACAGAGATGTTCGATCAGGTTCAAGTCCGGGCTCTGACTGGGCCACTCAAGGACATTTAGAGACTTTTCCCGAAGCCACTCCTGAATTGTCTTGGCTGTGTGCTTTGAGTTGTTGTCCTTTTGAAAGATGAACCTTTGCACCAGTCTAAGGTTCTGAGCGCTCTCGAGCAGGTTTCAAGGATCTCTCTGTACTTTGCTCTGTTCATCTTTGCCTCGATCCTGACTAGTTTCCCAGTCCCTGCCGTCCACAGCATGATACTACCACCACCATGCTTCACCGTATGGATGGTGCCAGGTTTCCTCCAGATGTGACACTTGGCATTCAGACCAAATATATAAATCTTGGTTTCATCAGACCAGAGAATCTTGTTTCTCATGGTCTGAGAGTCTTTTGCAAACTCCAAGCGGGCTGTCATATGCCTTTCACTGAAGAGTGACTTCCGTCTGGCCACTGAAACATAAAGGATTGATTGGTGGAGTGCTGCAGAGATGGTTGTCCTTCTGGAAGGTTCTCTCATCTCCACAGAGGAAATCTAGAGCTCTGTCAGAGTGACCATAAGGTTCCCTGACCAAGCCCCTTCTCCCCCGATTGTTCAGTTTGGCCGGGCGGCCAGCTCTAGGAAGAGTTTTGGTGGTTCCAAACGTATTCCATTTAAGAATGATGGAGGACACTGTATTCTTGGGGACCTTCAATGCTGCAGAATTAATTTTGTACTCTTCCCCAGATTTGTGCCTCAACACAATCCTGTCTCGGAGCTCTGCAAACAATTAAATTGACCTCATGGCTTGGTGTTTGCTCTGACATGCACTGTCAACTGTGGGACCTTATACAGACAGGTGTGTGCCTTTCCAAATCATGTCCAATCAATTGAATTTACCCCAGGTGGACTCCAATCAAGTTGTAAAAACATCTCAAGGATGATCAAAGGTAACAGCATGCACCTGAGCTCAATTTCAAGTCTCATAGCAAAGGGTCTGAAAACGTATCTACATTTTTATTTATTTTTATTTTTAATTTAACCTTTATTTAACCAGGTAGGCAAGTTGAGAACAAGTTCTCATTTACAATTGCGACCTGGCCAAGATAAAGCAAAGCAGTTTGACACATACAACAACACAGAGTTACACATGGAGTAAAACAAACATACAGTCAATAATACAGTAGGAAAATAACTATCTATACAATGTGAGCAAATGAGGTGAGATAAGGGAGGTGAAGGCAAAAAAAAAGGCCATAGTGGCGAAGTAAATACAATATAGCAAGTAAATCACTGGAATGGTAGATTTGCAGTGGAAGAATGTGCAAAGTAGAGATGGAAATAATGGGGTGCAAAGGAGCAAAATAAAATAAAATAAAAATACAGTAGGGAAAGAGGTAGTTGTTTGGGCTAAATTATAGATGGGCTATGTACAGGTGCAGTAATCTGTGAGCTGCTCTGACAGCTGGTGCTTAAAGCTATTGAGGGAGATAAGTGTTTCCAGTTTCATAGATTTTTGTAGTTCGTTCCAGTCATTGGCAGCAGAGAACTGGAAGGAGAGGCGGCCAAAGGAAGAATTGGTTTTGGGGGTGACCAGAGAGATATACCTGCTGGAGCGCGTGCTATAGGTGGGTGCTGCCATGGTGAACAGCGAGCTGAGATAAGGGGGAACTTTACCTAGCAGGGTCTTGTAGATGACCTGGAGCCAGTGGGTTTGGCGACGAGTATGAAGCGAGAGCCAGCCAACGAGAGCGTACAGGTCACAGTGGTGGGTAGTATATGGGGCTTTGGTAACAAAACGGATGGCACTGTGATAGACTGCATCCAATTTATTGAGTAGGGTAATGGAGGGTATTTTGTAAATGACATCGCCGAAGTCGAGGATCGAAAGGATGGTCAGTTTTACATGGGTATGTTTGGCAGCATGAGTGAAGGATGCTTTGTTGCGATATAGGAAGCCAATTCTAGATTTAACTTTGGATTGGAGATGTTTGATGTGAGTCTGGACAGAGAGTTTACAGTCTAACCAGACACCTAGGTATTTGTAGTTGTCCACATATCCTAAGTCAGAACCGTCCAGAGTAGTGATGTTGGACGGGCGGGCAGGTGCAGGCAGCGATCGGTTGAAGAGCATGCATTTAGATTAACTTGTATTTAAGAGCAATTGGAGGCCACGGGAAGAGAGTTGTATGGCATTAAAGCTCGTCTGGAGGGTTGTTAACACAGTGTCCTAAGAAGGGCCAGAATTATACAGAATGGTGTCGTCTGCGTAGAGGTGGATCAGAGACTCACCAGCAGCAAGAGCAGCATCATTGATGTATACAGAGAAGCGAGTCGGTCCAAGAATTTAACCCTATGGTAGCCCCATAGAGACTGCCAGAGGCCCGGACAACAGGCCCTCCGATTTGACACACTGAACTCTATCAGAGTAGTTGGTGAACCAGGCGAGGCAATCAGTTGAGAAACCAAGGTCTTCGAGTCTGCCGATGAGGATGTGGTGATTGACAGAGTCGAAAGCCTTGGCCAGGTCAATGAATACGCTGAACAGTATTGGAACAGATGTCGGTTAAGATGGCGGTTAAGATATCGTTTAGGACCTTGAGCGTAGCTGAGATGCACCCATGACCAGCTCTGAAACCAGATTGCATAGCGGAGAAGGTACGGTGGGATTCGAAATGGTCGGTAATCTGTTTGTTGACTTGGCTTTCGAAGACCTTAGAAAGGCAGGGGAGGATAGATATAGGTCTGTAGCAGTTTGGGTCAAGAGTGTACCCCCCTTTGAAGAGGGGGATGACCGCAGCTGATTTCCAATCTTTGGGAATCTCAGACGACAAGAAAGAGAGGTTGAACAGTCTAGTAATAGGGGTTGCAACAATTTTGGCAGATCATTTTAGAAAGAAAGGGTCCAGATTGTCTAGCCCGGCTGATTTGTAGGGGTCCAGATTTTGCAGCTCTTTCAGAACATCAGCTGACTGGATTTGGGAGAAGGAGAAATGGGGAACGCTTGGGCGAGTTGCTGTGGGGGGTGCAGTGCTGTTGAAAGCATGGCCAGCCGTAGAAAAATGCTTATTGAAATTCTCAATTATAGTGGATTTATCGGTGGTGACAGTGTTTCCTATCCTCAGTGCAGTGGGCAGCTGGGAGGAGGTGTTCTTATTCTCCATGGACTTTACAGTGTCCCAGAACTTTTTTGAGTTTGTGTTGCAGGAAACAAATTTCTGCTTGAAAAAGCTAGCCTTGGCTTTTCTAACCGCCTGTGTATATTGGTTTCTAGCTTCCCTGAAAAATTGCATATCACAGGGGCTGTTCGATGCTGATACAGAACGCCATAGGATGTTTTTGTGTTGTTAAAGGGCAGTCAGGTCTGGAGAGAATCAAGGGCTATATCTGTTCCTGGTTCTACATTTCTTGAATGGGGCATGCTTATTTAAGATGGTGAGGAAGGCATTTTTTTTAAATACCCAGGCATCCTCTACTGATGGGATGAGATCAATATCCTTCCAGGATACCCCGGCCAGGTCGATTAGAAAGGCCTGCTCGCTAAAGTGTTTCAGGGAGCGTTTGACAGTGATGAGTGGAGGTCGTTTGACCGCTGACCCATTACGGATGCAGGCAATGAGGCAGTGATCGCTGAGATCTTGGTTGAAAACAGCAGAGGTGTATTTAGAGGGCAAGTTGGATAGAATGATATCTATGAGGGTGCCCGTGTTTACGGCTTTGGGGTGGTACCTGGTAGGTTCATTGTTAATTTGTGTGAGATTGAGGGCATCAAGCTTAGATTGTAGGATGGCTGGGGTGTTAAGCATGTTCCAGTGTAGGTCGCCTAGCAGCACGAGCTCTGAAGATAGATGGGGGGGCAATCAGTTCACATATGGTGTCCAGAACACAGCTGGGGGCAGAGGGTGGTCTATAGCATGTCGGCAACGGTGAGAAACTTGTTTTTAGAGAGGTGGATTTTTAAAAGTAGAAGTTCAAATTGTTTGGGTACAGACCTGGATAGTAGGACAGAACTCTGCAGGCTATCTTTGCAGTAGATTGCAACACCGCCCCCTTTGGCCGTTCTATCTTGTCTGAAAATGTTGTAGTTAGGGATGGAGATTTCAGAATTTTTGGTGGTCTTCCTAAGCCAGGATTCAGACACGGCTAGAACATCTGGGTTGGCAGAGTGTGCTAAAGCAGTGAACAAAACAAACTTGGGGAGGAGGCTTCTAATGTTAACATGCATGAAACCAAGGCTATTACGGTTACAGAAGTCATCAAAAGAGAGCGCCTGGGGAATAGGAGTGGAGCTAGGCACTACAGGGCCTGGATTCACCTCTACATCACCAGAGGAACATAGGAGGAGTAGGATAAGGGTACGGCTAAAAGCTATGAGAATTGGTCGTCTAGAACGTCCGGAACAGAGAGTAAAAGGAGGTTTCTGGGGGCGATAAAATAGCTTCAAGATATAATGTACAGACAAAGTATGGTAGGATGTGAATACAGTGGAGGTAAACCTAGGTATAGAGTGATGATGAGAGAGATATTGTCTCTAGAAACATAATTGAAACCAGGTGATGTCATCGCATGTGTGGGTGGTGGAACTGAAAGGTTGGATAAGGTATAATGAGCAGGGCTAGAGGCTTTACAGTGAAATAAGCCAATACACACTAACAAGAACAGCAATGGACAAGGCATATTGACATTAAGGAGAGGGATGCTTAGTCGAGTGATCATAAGGGTCCAGTGAGAGTGAGGTTGGTTGGGGTAGCGGCGATTCAGACAGCTAGCCGGGCCATCGGTAGCAAGCTAGCATAGGATGGAGGTATGTTTTTAGCGACCTCGTGCGTTTCCGTCTGTAAATTAGTGGCAAAATAGATATAGTTATAGTGACCCAAGAAAAATTGGCCGATAGACCTATTCAGATAGCAGCCGATAAGACAGCTAACGATTAGCGGGCCGAAAATGGGCGTTCGGGTAACGTTGCAACGGAGGGGCCTGTGGGATAACTCCCTCGGGAAGATAACGACGGCAGTCCAGTCGTGAAGGCCCGGTGGGGCTCCGCATCGGCAGTAAAACGGGTCGAGATAGATGATTGTAGCTGGCTAGCTCTGGAATACTTGATGTTTGCTCCGGGACCGACGTAAGCCAATAGTAACTCCAATAGCAGCTAGCTAGCTGCGAGTTACAGGTGTAAATGTTCGGAGCTTGCGGTTGAAATCCAGGGATATGGAGAGAAAATTGGTCCGGTATGCTCTGGTCTGAGTCGCGTTATACAAAACTGGTGATAGCTTTTTGAGCTAAAGGATAGCTGATGACCACAAACCGTGGTTAGCTGAATACTAACGTTAGCCAGTAAACTGGCTAGCTTCTGGCTAGCTTCTGGTTAGCTTCTGGCTAGCTTCTGGTTAGCTTCTGGCTAGCTTCTGACTAGCTTCTGGTTAGCTTCTGACTAGCTTCTGGTTAGCTTCTGGTTAGCGTCTGGCTAGCTTCTGGCTAGCTTCTATTGTGGATTTCAGATTTGAGGTAAATAATATATATTTTTTAATTGGTGAGGCGGGTTGCAGGAGAGTGTTTTGAAGTTGAGTTTTTGGAAAAGAAAATATATAAAAGATATACGAAGAAAGATGTAAATACATATATACACGGGACACGATAAGACGAGGACAAAGGACGTCTGACTGCTATGCCATCTTGGTATGAATAAGGTACTAAATAAGGTATTTCTGTTTACATTTGCAAAAATGTTTTAAAAAACTGTCGGCGCTTTGTCGTTATCGCGTATTGTGTGTAGATTGATGAGGAATGTTTTCACATTTTCAGAATAAGGCTGTAATGTAACCAAATGTGGAAAAAGTCAAGGGGTCTGAATTATTTCCGAAGGCACTATAGTTTATTACACCCCCCCCCCGCAGACCCGGTTTTGTAACGGCTTAAACTCTTACGGGTTAAAATAAAAAACCTGCATGCTGAATGACTTTGGAATTGAACCTGTGGAGTGATTTCAGAGCCATCACATGAAATAGGAATGTTTTCTGGGTAGACTGAAAAGGACAATTCAGGGACAGAGATAGAGCAAAAGCGAGAGGAAAGAAAAGAGAAAATAGATGGGGAGGCAGCATAAACACAATGTGTGCCCCCCCTGCTAAATGAAAATCCAATTTCGAAAAGGCTTGTGGAGTTTATGAGAAAGAAGCAAACAAAAAAAGAGGGGCTGAAATTGTCTAGATAGCTGTGAACACTAGCAACGATGAGCTCTCACAAAAGGCATTGCAAATCCTAAGGGCCTAAGGAGAGACAATGATCTTCAATTACCAGCTGCTCTGTTCTCAATTTTAGACAAGAGCAAAAAAGGGGGGAGGAGAGAAAGAACAGGAGAAAGTGAGGCAGTGGATTGGAGAGACAGATATTCGAGAGAGAACGAGGGGGATAGAGAAAGATAGAGATTAAGAGAAGATGGGGGAGCAGGGAGAATAAAAAATAAAGGATAGATGAAAATGGAAAAACAGAGAGAAAGAGTGAGTGTGTGAGAGGGGAGAGAGAGAAGGGTTATGATCTTTATTCAAGCCATGGACGAAGGGAGGACGCTTCTCCAGGATTCCATTTCCAGTCTGCGCTGGTCTTAAGAGCTGCGGCCAACGCTCCATTTGCAGATCATATCATTTGTAAACACTCTGTTCTCACTGTATTACACTCGTCTGGCAGAGAAAGCAAGAGGTTTTTTTATCCTTCGTTTGCATTGCAAAGCAAGCAAACAATAGGCGGCTCCGGCAGCTGTGGTTCCGCAGAACTGAGACAGCAGAAAGCAGCACAGAGGAGTGTACATGAGGGGACTGAGGCCTAGGCCATGATTCAAACACACTGCAAAGTCCCATTAATGCACTGCACTTTACTTAAAGATGCACTATGCAGAAATCGCTGCACCATTTCCTGGTTGCTAAAATTCCATTAGTTCGCCTAATTTCAGTTTATGTGACTAAACAAGCAAGTATAGTGTAGAGAATCATTGTACCATCCAAACCGCTGTGAAATGTATTTTCCATAACCAAAAGCATAGTATTTTCAGCTGTTGGAAGCTGGTGTACAAAATCGAATTTAAGAACAGGAAGCTTAGAAATGGTGCACATAGAACAAATCTACTGCTTCTTGGACTTGCTTTCAATGGGAATGACAGATCTATAACACACAATTCTTTGTGAATTTGTTCAGGTCGCCCAAAATGTTACACATTCCATAGTTTTGCATGACGATGTGACTGTGTTGACTGATTGGGAAAAGGAATGTATACTAGTTTTCACGTCACCTGTTGGATCCTACCTGGGTTGCTTAGATCAGCGGTTTAGAAGGAGATGAGATAAGGATGAACAAGATTTACAGGTTGTCTCAGCAAATAATAAATAGTAAACAATTTGATTTTGTTTGGACCTTTTTAAAGCCTCACATGGACAAGCTTTATCACTCATTTGTGTGACCTGCTACACTAGATGCATCCTTTTTGATGGTTGTTGGTCGCTACTGATACACACTCCCATTTCAGTCAATGCAACCTTTAGAGGGTTCTAGTTGTTTTTCTACATTTCGACCCACTACTCACACCCGGGAACCCTTGATAAAGTGACTCGTGCTTCTTCCAAGATAAGCTGCTATTGTAGCAGCTGAAAACCTCCAATGACAGTGTGCTTTGGTAACATGAGAGCAACGCCCACAGTGTAGCAACACTGTGAGAAGAGGGTTAATAAAACTTGAATAAGACTAGTCTCTCTCTCTCTCTCTCACACACACACACACACACACACACACACACACACACACACACACACACACACACACACACACACACACACACACACACACACACACACACACACACACACACACACACACACACACACACACACACACACACACACACACACACACACACACACACACACACACACACACACACACACACAGTGAAATGTCAGCGTCTCTACCGATGAGGGCTAATGAGTCGGAAGCACACACTCATCGTGTAATCTCGGCGTATTGACGCTTTGGGCGCGCCCCACCACTGAGCCACAATGGGAGCTGATTGGCTTGGAGACTTCACGGGAATCAATTATGCTGCATGCTGATATGGCTGTGGATGTCTCACCACAGGAGAATACCAAGACTTCCCTCTGTGACATATCTAATGCATATGTAGGGATGGAATCAATCTGAATCATGTATGCCATTTCTCATGTCAATCCACAGTTGAGAAATCATTTCCAGACTTTTTGCCGGTAGGAGGAGCATTTCCTTATCATTGTAATGTCTAAATCTGTTTTAAACTGGAGGGTCTGTTTGGTATTTGGCCTTTATTTTTCCTGAGTATATTGTCTGTGATTGAGCCATACAGAACCCTTGCCACACCAACAGCATGCAGTCGTAATGCTAATTGCTGGCTAAAAGCCAATCCCTTTCTCCTTCCACCACCAGACAGAGAGATTTGAGTTCAGTAGTTTTGACTCGTAGCACGTTTGACACTACCTGGCAATATCATTACCTGTGGGTATGAGAATTTGTTTCAGAACTCGAAACACAAAGCCTGTAGATATGAAAGTGCGTCTTTAACCCGCGGAAAGTGCCTGAGGTCATTATTGTCTGAATTAAATCGGGAATATTTTTAGATTTTGATATCTCGTCAGATATAAGGGGGCCCCGCTTATTTATTTGTTTGGCCCACGAGGGAACAAACAGTGTTTAAGATTCATTGCCAACTGTCATGTTCTCCGGTCTCTTCCTTCATCCCCATTTGAAAGGGAAGCCTGAGGGGTTCCTTAACAACAAAAGCCCCATTAGTAAACTGCCTTAATTACACACACTCGCTCCGTCTCTGTCAGTGAGCACGGTTACATGCACACAATAATATGATTATTGTGGATAGTCAGATTAATATAATAGTTTGATTAAAACATTTACATGCTTTGCAAGAAGAACGATTTCCCTAATAATCCCTTTTACATGGACACATCTGAAATCAGGCTACTGGTGGGATAATTGCAGAAAATCACCAATCAAAATGAACATTCTACCACAGTGACCATGTTATTTTTGCAAAACCTTTTTGATTCTGAGTTCGAACAAATAGAGTTTGTATGTGAAAACAATTTCTAAGATGCATACTTTCAGTTTTTCCAAAATCACTTCATTCGCGCATAAGGAGGTTTGCAATTCCAGTGCTGGCACATACACAGATGAAATACCTCTCTGGAACTCCGATTTAGCTGTTTACATGTCCTAAACATATAAAAGATTACTCAGAAAACCAGGTGTTTTTATCGGCTTATGCCTACTTCAAATTTTGACCTTACGCCGATTAAGTTAAGATAAGCAGCGTCTTTACATGAATATTTCTATACTCGGCATATTGCCAAAAATCAGTTTAACCTGTTTGGGCTGCAGGGGCAGTATTGAGTAGCTGGATAAAAGGTGCCCATTTCAAATGGCCTCGTACTCAATTCTTGCTCGTACAATATGCATATTATTATTACTATTGGATGGAAAACACTCTCTAGTTTCTAAAACCGTTTGAATTATATCTGTGAGTAAAACAGAACTCATTTTGCAGCAAACTTCCTGACAGGAAGTGGAAAATCTGAAATCGATGCACTGTTCTAGGGCCTGCCTATTAAAGTCCTTGATATTTATTAGTTTAGATGCACTTCATACGTCTTCCACTAGATATCGACAGGCAGTGAGAGAAGAAATGGAGTGTGTAACTTGATCTGGGCTCAAATAAATGCTCTTTGTATGACGTGTCACCAGTTTCCTGTTTCTGGAGAGTGCGTGAAGGGACCTGGATTTGCCTTCTGATAAGCTGTCGTTATGGACGACTAATATCTCCGGGTTTGATTTTATTTGATACATGTGACAATATCATCGTAAAGTATGTTTTTTCAATATAGTTTAATCAGATTATTGAAATTTTTCGGGAGTTTTGCCGTGTTCCGTTCTCTGAGTTTGTTGACGATGGAGAGATTCGCGCCACTTGGCAAGTGTGCTTGCTAAATCGAGAGGGAAAAAGGCCGTTCTAAAACCAAAAAACGATTGTTCTGGACAAAGGACCCCTTGTACAACATTCTGATGGAAGATCAGCAAAAGTAGGACCCATTTTATGATGTTATTTCATATATCTGTAGTACATGTGAACTAGTAGTTTGCGGCCAGGTTTTGGGCACGCTCTCGCCATAACGTAAACTGCATATCGTAATGAAGTTATTTTTAGAATTCTAACACGGCGATTGCATTAAGAACTAGTGTATCTATCATTTCCTATACAACATGTATTTTTTAGTTATGTTTATGAATAGTTATTTTGTCAGAATATGTGTGTCAGGAAAAGTGTCAGAAAAATATCCGGACGTTGTGGGAAAAAGATGCTACGTTAGCACAATGTATAAACACTGATTTCAGCTCTAAATATGCACATTTTCGAACAAAACATAAGTGTATGTATAACCTGATGTTATAGGACTGTCATCTGATGAAGCTCATCAAAAATTATATATCTTTTGCTGGTTTGTTACGATCGCTAACTTTTGCTGCTGGGGAATGGCTTGTGTTTCTGGCTATTGTGGTAAGCTAATATAACGCTATATTGTGTTTTCGCTGTAAAACACTTAAGAAATCGGAAATATTGGCTGGATTCACAAGATGCTTGTCTTTCATTTGCTGTACACTATGTATTTTTCAGAAATGTTTTATGATGAGTATTTAGGTATTTGACGTTGGTGTCTGTAATTATTCTGTCTGCTTTCGGTGCAATTTCTGATTGTAGTTGCAATGTAAACTATGATTTATACCTGAAATATGAACATTTTTCGAACAAAACATAGATTTATTGAATAACATGTTATAAGATTGTCATCTGATGAAGTTCTTTGTTAGTTAGTTTGGTTGGTTCTTGGTTAGTTAGGTTGGCTTTGTGCATGCTACCTGTGCTGTGAAAAATATTAGTGCTTTTTTGTATTTGGTGGTGAGCTAACATAAATATACGTGCTGTTTTCACTGTAAAACATTTTAAAAATCGGACATGTTGGCTGGATTCAATAGATGTGTACCTTTCATTTGCTGTATTGGACATGTTAATGTGTGAAAGTTAAATATTTCAAAAAAATATATTTTGAATTTCGCGCCCTGCACTTGAAGTGGCTGTTTTATTGTTATTGATCCCGACTTAGGGCTTGCAGCCATAAGAAGTTGTTAATATCAAATTATTAGTGTGCATGTAAACATACTCACCGTCTCTCTCTCTCTATCCCTCTCTCTCTCTCTCTCCCTCCTCTCTCTCTCTCTCACATGCCTCTGCCCATCCTCTCTGTCTGTTTCTTTGTCTCTCCGTCTCGGTTTCTCTTCTGCATTTCTCTCCTACACCCCCCCTCTTCTTTTATTCTCTCCCTCCATCTCTCACTCAATCCCTCGGCAAGCGTGAACAGGTGGCTACAGGGACCCCGGTACTTGAAATTGATTCTTTCATGTTGCTGCATTAAATTGAAACCAATCCCCTATGCCTAAACTCACACGCCCCCCCCCCCCCCCCCCCCCCCATCTACATTTGGAGTATGGCAAGCGCACAGAGTGCTGGCAGGGGACGACGGGTGATACCGTACACTGCAACAGAGGGGACATCTTTTAAGGATTTGTATAAATCCGGAACTGTGTCTCCCAGCTAAAACACAAGAGGGCGGTTGGACCAGAACAGGCAAGCACGACAATGAGCTTTGTTTCATGCCATTGTACTCAAATGTACTATAGTCTTGCACTCATCACAATTCTGCCTCCACAGCAGGGGGAAATTGCACAGCCTGACATTAAATATATTAATTTCACAATGAGCAAAAAGGACAATCTTTCCGTCGGATTTGATGGCTGCATAGCAGTGTCATGCTAGCCTTTTTGCTGTGTCACCATGGCAATGCAAGCACTGCTGCCCTATCGAGGGAAGCGCAGTGGGGCATCGGTAGCGGCGTAAAGGTCTGAAGTGATTTCTATGTGTTTACGGCATGATTAATAGGCCTCTAACAGTTTCTCACTCGTTGGTGTAGTCTGGGAAAGAGAGGGCATGAGGACACATTACCCATGAGGCCCTGGGAGAGGGTCCCATCATTTGAATGTGACATCCAGAAAGGATGTCGTCTCTCTGCACGGCAGCCCAGCTCACAACAACAATAAAGGTGTCCAATAAAATCAGGCCGTGGTCGGTACAGAATCAACGGGTTGTTGACACACTGAGGCGTTCACAACAAATACCAGCCAATGAGAGTCTGGTTTATAGACCCTGGGAAGTCACAAAGGATGACCCTACTGGAATGATTTTAGTGACAGGATGCCACTCTGTTCAGGGAATATTCAGATGTCCCCTTACTTGAGCAAAGACAATGTGGCACAACAATTGGACAAAACCTGGAAGGATGTGTTAGGTAGAACATACAAGTCTCTGTTTTTGGGATCAAAGACGACAGTTGCAATCATTGCCAAAGCAGAGTGTTTGTCTACGTTCTAAATAAAAATCTTATTTGGTCATTGGTTTATGACAGACAGTATAGCAGGGCTTGACTTGAGGCAGTGGATTTTATGTTCTGTTTTTAGTCATACTACATGTATTTTTGGTTCTGTTATTTGTTGTAGACCTATACCTACCTATTAAGTGGTGGTTTTGTATCCCTCTTCTTGTTTCTTTCTGTTTCGGTTCTTTCTGTAGTGTAAAGCGCATTAGTTTGCACTCAAAATGTGCTATATAAATACAGATTGATAGTATTTGATTCTAAAAAGCGTCCTTGCTCTTGGATTAATTATGATCTTTCTATTTTTACAGGATTACGTTGTTCATGTGGCATACAGTTTTTATGTATTCATCATGATGTGCATTTAATAAAATACAACACATCCACTCCAGAAGGAAATATGAAGACACAGTCAGCTAAGCCCAACCAGTGTGTTTTAAGAGCACAGTAAACAGGCTTAGGGCCCACCACCTAGGCAGCTCTCACTCGATGCTGGCTGTGAATACACATCACATGTTTGTTATTCCTTGGCCCACTTCCCTGGCTAATGCAGTTCTGCATTGGTGACTCCACACCCCCCACTCGGGAGAAGGGCTTTCTCCTATCTATGCATTAAGTTGACTGAGAGTGAGATGAGGCGATGGTGATAGTCTGCTCCTCGTGATAACTGCACGCCGCCACATCTGCCTTAATGAAACTCCCCAGATTTCCATCAATCTTTTCCTCTGTTTTCCTCTCTCGCTCTCTCTCCATCTCTCCCTTTCAATCCCCCCCCACCTGCTCTCTCATGCTGCCCGCCCCCTTCTCGCTCTCTCACTTTCCCTTCCACCCATCCACGTCCTATTCTCTCTCTTTTCCTTTCTCTCCTCCTCTTTTTCAATCTTCCTTCCTCCCTCCCTCTCTCCCTCCTGGCCTGCCAGTCTTTCTCTTACTGTGCCCTCCGACCCCGACACACTTCCACCGCCCCTCCTCATCCTTCCCTTCCTCTCCCTGGATTCTTAGCATAATATCAGGGCTAATAGCTTATTGTCTGTGTGCTCCAGTGCTGATCAGACCCTTTCCTTTCTCTGGTGAAATAGGGCTCTGTAACCTGAAGCGTTCCCCTGCGTGAGGATGCTCGGGGAAAAAAAGGAGTCAGCTTGTGCTGCACAAAATGAAAGGGAGGACTGATTTCCGAAAAGAAAGAAATAAGCTGATTCTTAGGGAAAAGAAAGACAAAAGATGTTCTGCATGACAGGGGGAGAGAGAGAGGGAGATCAGAGGTCCAGCATTAATTTATGATGAACTTACAGAAGGTTTCCATGGTAAAGCTGTTCTTGTACATTTTTTGCCTGTAATAACTGACTAGCCTATATTCATCCTAACTATCTCAATATGTATTACAACAAATCATAGGCGGAATTGACACAATATTCAGAACAGGTTGAGTATTATTTTTAGGGTTGGGGCACCCTGGAGGTTCGGAGGGCCCCCTGATAGCATAAGAACACGTCAGAAGCAAAGGCAAAATGTGTAGAATTGCAGGAAATTCGCATTAATGGTCAAGTTTGGCTACGAAAAACGGTCCAACTCCTCCTCTTTCTCAATTTTCAAACGGAAATGGGGTGTGCCTTTGGTGATTCAAGATGTGTCATTCTGGTCATCTGCACCTCAACCGGCATAGCTACTGTAGTTCATTAGCTAAGCTAGCCACTTTAGCTCGCCAGTAACTCCTCTAGTATGTGTTGATGTGAAGTAGCTAGTTTGTTAGCTAAGCTAGCCACTTTAGCTCGCCAGTAACTCCTCCAGTATGTGTTGATGTGAAGTAGCTAATTTGTTAGCTAAGCTAGCCACTTTAGCAAGCCCACAACTCCGCCAGTATGTGTTGATGTCATTTCACAGGATATGTTTTTGAATGAAAGCTGTGGAGATCGGTAAGAAAGTCAAATATATTATTAATCAATTTGTGTTTTTGTTGTTATGCATTAAATGACCTGGTATGATGGTGCTGATGATGGTAAAATTGTTACAAGCCGTTGTTTTAGCATTTTTTTGCCAAGAGTCGACCTTTAATGTAACTGGCCAGTGCTTGCTGATTTCTATGAAATATGAACTATAATTACTTACACTATGAGTGAAATAGTTTTCCTTCCAAATATTTTTTATGAAGTATTTTAAAAAGCTGATTTTCAACAGAATTGTCACACTGGTATGAATGACTCGGGAGACAGATGCAGGAATGCGTAATTTTTTATTTTATTATACCCCACATTACGGCGTGCCGTGTAAGGGCACTGGGACGAAGACCAAACAAACAAGTAACAAAAACACAGGGTAGAAACCCAAAACAATTGAGTGAGGTGTACCTCGAATAAATACACACATGCACAATGATTAACGCACGGGACGAGACCCGTAATCTTGTCAGCAATCCACAAGGGCACGAAAGCCCAAAACACACAGCACAGGTACTCACACGTACCAACGGACATTGTAACAATAATGGACAGCACCATGGTGAACAAAGGGCACATTTATACAAATACAATCAGTGGGAATAGGGGACAGGTGTGCGCAATGAAAGTTCCAGAGGGATCCGTGACAAGAATGGTGTGGGCATATACCGGTCATAAAAAATGTATGCTTTTTCTCCAATTTATCCTTTGGCCACAAATAAAAGAATGAGTCCAAATCAAATCAAATCCAATTTTATTTTATTGGTCCTATACACATACATACTTACAGATGTTATGACTGATGCAGCAAAATGCTTATGTTCCTAGCTCCAACAGTGCAGTAATACCTAATAATACAAAACAATACACGCAAATCCCCAAAATAAAAATAAAGGAAAAAAGAAATATAGAAATATCAGAACAAGCAATATCAGAGTCTGGAATATACAGTACAAAACATTAGGATTACATGCTCTTTCCATGACATAGACTGACCAGGTGAATCCAAGTGAAAGCTATGATCCCTTATTGATGTCATTTGTTCAATCCACTTCAATCAGTGTAGAGGAAGGTGAGGAGATGGGTTAAATATGGATTTTTAAGCCTTGAGACAATTTAGACATGGATTGTGAATGTGTGCCATTCAGAGGGTGAATGGGCAAGACCGGTTCTTCATTTGACCCGGATCTTGCCGGAACAAGATCCGGCACCTCTCAGTTTTGGACTGTTTAGTTCCAAATGTCATTTGCCAGGATCCGGTACCTCTCATGACATGAAAAAGGATTTCCAATGTTTGCAATGTAACAATTGTAATGAAAGCAGTCAGAGTTAATTATAGTTGCACCCTCTGTAATTCTCCTGCCCCCTAAGAAACATCATATGACACCGTGCCTGATATTCTAATAATTGATTAGTGTTGAACCGGCCAGGGTATATGGTTTGCGCAACATTGTAGCTTATATAAACCAACCTGTGGCCGTTGCTGTGGTGAGAGAGAGAAGTGTGGCTGTATCTCTCTCAGAACTAGAATGAGATTCACTTTCTATGATCTCTCTCCCTCTCTCTGCTCTGATAGACATGAGCCTGTAACTCTCATCTCTCCAGTGTTGCACTTCATAATTTATTTCCTTATAGAATCATAGTTGCGCGGAGGAGAATGGAGGTGCTGCAGCACACCTTATGAATTGAAATACATTTGCCAAAGCTATAGAATTACTGCTGTCTGTTCAGAAATACATTGAATAATTGAGAATACTTCACCAGGAGTAGGACTATAATTTAGCCAAAGAGGATCAAAAGCTTTAAAAAAAGACAAAATATGTTATCAACTACCAAATATGGCTATTGAGCAAAGAACATTGTTTGTTTTCTATTGTGTTATTGACTGTACATTTGTTTACTCCATGTGTAACACTGTGTTGTTGTTTGTGTCGCACTGCCTTGCTTTATCTTGGCCAGGTCACAGTTGTAAATGAGAACTTGTTCTCAACTGGCCTACCTGGTTAAATAAAGGTGAAATAAAACATTTATAAAAAATATTGTTTTAGAAAGTAAAACATGAGAGAGAGAGAGCATCGGCCATCGCCAGTGAGTGAGCTGCACATCATTGGATGAGTCAGGGAAACTGGAAAGGTTTTTTAAGACTATAATTTCCACTTTATATTGTACAAAATGTGTGTCTCCACACACCTAGGCCTGGGCTTTTGATGGATTCAAGACTAGGTCATTTTTATTGAGCTCAGATTCTCTGTTTGTCAGTGTCAAAGTAACCAATAATTTCGATCATTTGTGAGGTATTAAAATAGATTCTGCTAAAGTCTTCTGCTAAACCCCCCTCTCGGCTCAATGTTCCTCCCAACTTACAAATTAAGCACTGGGCAAGAGAAAATAGTTCCTTTGAATGGGCTATGGTAGTAGGTGCCAGGCACGCGTTTGAATGTGGCAAGAACTGTAACGATGCTGGGTTTTTCACGCTCAACGTTTCTCGTGTGTATCAAGAATGGTCAACCACCCAACGGACAGCCAGTCAACTTGACACAACATGGGCCAGCATCCCAGTGGAAAGCTTTCGACAACTTGTAGAGTCCATACCCTGACAAATTGAGGCAGTTCTCCGGGCAAAACAGGGTGCAACTAATTATTAGGGAGGTGTTCCTAGTGGTTTGTACACTCAGTGTAAATGTGTATGTAGGCATTATGGACAGTATATGAATAAAAAAGGTGTGTACAGCAGTAGTTATATTGGATGATATATTGTAGTTATATTGGATGAGACTCAACTGGTTATTTTCATATATTTAATTTTTTTGAGGGTAGAACAGCTTTAATATTGCAAATAGATTGTGGCTTCCATCAATGTATCTGTCTGCATAATTGCCACTCCCCCATATATATTTTTGTAAATATATATTGAATGTATGTATATACTGTACATGCATACCAACACAAACTCAGCAAAAAAATAAACGTCCCTTTTTTTAGGACACTGTCTTTAAATGTTTTTTTTTTTGTAAAAATCCAAATAACTAACCAGATCTTCATTGTAAAGGGTTTAAACACTTTCCCATGCTGGTTCAATGAACAATTAGCAATTAATGAACATGCACCTGTGGAACGGTCGTTAAGACACTAACAGCTTACAGACGGTAGGCAGTTCAGGTCAGTTATGAAAACTTAGGACACTAAAGAGGCCTTTCTACTGACTCTGGAAAAAAAACAAAAGAAAGATTCCCAGGGACCCTGCTCATCTGCGTGAAAGTGCCTTTGAAATGCTGCAAGGAGGCATGAGGACTGCAGATGTGGCCAGGGCAATAAATTGCAGTGTCCGTACTGAGAGACACCTAAGACAGTGCTACAGGGAGACACGACGGACAGCTGATCGTCCTCGCAGTGACAGACCACGTGTAACAACACCTGCACAGGATTGGTACATTCGAACATCACACCTGTGGGACAGGTACAGGATGGCAACAACAACTGCCCGAGTTACACCAGGAACGCACAATCCCTCCATCAGTGCTCAGACTGACCGCAATAGGCTGAGAGAGGCTGGACTGAGGGCTTGTAGGCCTGTTGTAAGGTAGGTCCTCACCAGACATCACCGGCAACAACATCGCCTATGGGCACAAACCCACCGTCGCTGGATCAGACAGGACTGGCAAAAATGCAATTCACTCATGAGTAACGGTATTGTCGCACCAGGGGTGATGGTTGGATTCACTTTTATCGTCGAAGGAATGAGCTTTACACCGAGGCCTGTACTCTGGAGCGGAGGTGGAGGGTCCGTCATGGTCTGGGGCGATGTGTCACAGCATCATCGGACTGAGCTTGTTGTCATCACAGGCAATCTCAATGCTGTGCGTTACAGGGAAGACATCCTCCTACCTCATGTGGTACCCTTCCTGCAGGCTCATCCTGACATGACCCTCCAGCATGACAATACCACCAGCCATACTACTCGTTCTGAGCGTGATTTCCTGCAAGACAGGAATGTCAGTGTTCTGCCATGGCCAGCAAAGAGCCCGGATCTCAATCCCATTAAGCACGTCTGGGACCTGTTGGATCGGAGGGTGAGGGGTAAGGCCATTCCCCCCAGAAATGTCCGGGAACTTGCAGGTGCCTTGATGGAAGAGTGGGGTAACATCTCACAGCAAGAACTGGCAAATCTGGTGCAGTCCATGAGTAGGAGATACACTGCAGTACTTAATACAGCTGGTGGCCACACCAGATACTGACTTACTTTTGATTTTGACCCCCCCTTTGTTCAGGGACACATTATTCCATTTATGTTAGTCACATGTCTGTGGAACCTGTTCAGTTCAAGTCTCAGTTGTTGAATCTGTTATGTTCATACAAATATTTACACATGTTAACTTTGCTAAAAATAAATGCAGTTGACAGTGAGAGGACGTTTCTTTTTTTGCAGTTTATATTCAAAAACTGTACGAGTCAAATGTTTGGCCAAATCTACTCATTCAAGGGTTTTTCTTTTTTTTTCTACATTGTAGAATAATATTGAAGACATCAAAACTATGAAATAACACATATGGAATCATGTAGTAACCAAAAAAGTGTTAAACAAATAAAAGGATCTTCAAAGTACCCACCCTTTGCCTTGATGACAGCTTTGCATACTCTTGGCATTCTCTCAACCAGCTTCACAAGGTAGTCACCTTGAATGCATTTCAATTAACAGGTGTGCCTTGTTAAAAGTTAATTTGTGGAATTTTCTTCCTTCCTAACGCATTTGAGCCAGTTGTGTTTTGACAAGGTAGGAGTGGTATACAGAAGATTGCCCTATTTGGTAAAATACCAAGTCCTTAAGACAAGGACAGCTCAAATAAGCAAAGAGAAACGACAGTCCATCATTACTTTAATCTTAAGGATCCACCCCTTTTTTTTTTTTTTTTCGCCTAAAATGTCACACCCAAATCTAACTTCCTGATGCTCAGGACCTGAAGCAATCATATGTTTATTCTTGATACCATTTGAAAGGAAACACTTTTGAAGTTTGTGGAAATGTGAAATTAATGTCAGTGAATATAACACATTAGAACTGGTAAAAGATAATACGAAGAAAAAAACATTAGTTTTTTTGTATTTTTTTGTAACTTGCAAGAGAAAGGCCATCATGTATTATTTCATTCTAGGCGCATTTTAGATTTTGGCCACTAGATGGCAGCAGCGTATGTGCAAAGTTTTAGACTGATTCAATGAACCATTGTATGTCTGTTCAAAATGTTGTATCAAGACTGCCCAAATGTGCCTAATTTGTTTATTAATACATTTTCAAGTTCATAACTGTGCATTCTCCTCAATCAATAGCATGGTATTATTTCACTGTAGTTGCTACTGTAAATTAGACAGTGCAGTTAGACTAACACCGATCCATCGATCCTGTAGAGGTTTAAGATATGAAGGTCTGTCGATCCCTAAAATTTCAAGAACTTTGAAAGTTTCTTCAAGTGCAGTCGCAAAAACCATCAAGCGCTTTGATGAAACTGGCTCTCATGAGGACTGCCACAGGAAAGGAAGACCCAGAGTTGCCTCTGCTGCAGAGGATAAGTTCATTAGAGTTATCTGCACCTCAGATTGCAGCCCAATAAATGCTTCACAAAGTTCAAGTAACAGACACATCTCAATATCAACTGTTCAGAGGAAACTGCGTGAATTAGGCCTTCATGGTCAAATTGCTGCAAAGAAACCTCTACTAAAGGACACCAATAAGAAGAAGAGACTTGCTTTGACCAAGAAACATGAGTAATGGATATTAGACTGGTGGAAATCTGTGACAATCTGTGACAATGTCCAAATGTGACATTTTTGGTTCCAACCGCTGTGTCTTTGTGAGATGCAGAGAAGGTGAATGGAAGATTTCGTATGTGTGGTTCCCATTGTGAAGCATGGAGTCGGAGGTGTGATGGTGTGGGGGTGCTTTGCTGGTGACACTGTCGATGATGCCATCAATCCCCTGAAACTTATCCAGAACGCTGCAGCCTGCTTGGTTTTCAACTTTCCGAAGTTCACCCATTTCACCCAGCTCCTCCGCACACTCCACTGGTTTCAAGTCGAAGCTCTCATCCATTATAAGACCATGGTGCCCCTCCCTACATTAAGGCTATGCAGGCAAACCCTACACCCCAAACCGAGGATTCCGTTCTGCCACCTCTGGTTTCTTATCCCTCCCACCCCTAAGGGAGGCCAGTTTCCGCTTGGCTCAGGCCAAGCTTTTCTCTGATTTGGCACCCCAATGGTGGAACCAGCATCCCCCTGAAGCTAGGAAAGCATAGTCCCTGCCCATCTTCCGAAAGCACCTGAAACCTTACCACTGCAAAGAGTATCTAAAATACCCCCCCAATGAAAAACAAACCTGAACCAACACATGCACTTGACTCTCCTGTCAGCTCTGACTTTGCTGGCAGCTACTTTGATGAAAAGTGTACATACTATGCCTGTAATATGTGGTTGTCCAACCTGGCTATTTTAAGATGAATACACTAACTATAAGTCACTCTGGAGAAGAGCGTCTGCTATATTACTAAACTGTAAATGTACATTCTCTTGAAGAATGGAAACAAATTCTGATTTGATACCACAAAATCAACCAAAATAGCGCTGAAAATATCTCTATATTGAAAAAACTGTGAAAAAGTTGTTCAGAGATTAGATTATTAAAAAATGTAAAAATGTAATGTAAAATATAACTCCAGAAACCCCTCCGCTTAGCCTTCCATATAGCCCACCAGATATCCCTCATATACCCCTCCAAATACAACTCAAATACCCCTCCATATAACCCTTCACATCGCACTCCAGATAGTCCTCCATATAGCCCTCATTATACCCCTCCATATACCCCATCGTATACTCCTCCGTATAGCTCTCTGTATACCCCTCCGTATACCCCTCTTTATAGCCCTCCGCACACCCCTCCATAAAGACCCTCCATGTACCCCTTCAGATACCCCTTCAGATACCCCTCCAGATACCCCTCCATATAGCCCTCCAGATACCCCTCTGTATAGCCCTCTATATACCGCTCCATATACCCCTCATTATACCCCTCCATGTACCCTTCCAAATGCCCCTCCAGATACCCTTCCATATAGCCCTCCAGATACTCCTCATATACACCTCCATACATCCCTTGGCATACCTCTTGGTTTTCCCCTGTGTATACCCCTCCATATAGCCAAACCTATACCCCTCCATATACCCCTCCATATACCCCTCAATAGAGCCCTCCAGATACCCTTCTATATAGCCCTCCATGTACCCCTCCATGTATCCCTCCATATAGCCCTCCATGTACCCCTGCATATACCCCTCCAGATACCCATCCTGGTACCACTCCATGTACCCCTCCAGATACCCTTTTATATAGCCCTCCATGTACCTGTCCAGATACCCCTCCGTATAGCCCTCCAGATACCCCTCCGTATAGCCCTCCAGATACCCCTCCGTATAGCCCTCCGTATAGCCCTCCGTATAGCCCTCCAGATACCCCTCCGTATAGCCCTCCAGATACCCCTCCGTATAGCCCTCCGTATAGCCCTCCAGATACCCCTCCGTATAGCCCTCCGTATAGCCCTCCAGATACCCCTCCGATTAGCCCTCCGTATAGCCCTCCACATACCCCTCCGTATACCCCTCCATATAGCCCTCCATATAGCCCTCCACATACCTTTCCATATAGCACTCCAGATACCCCTCCATATACCCCTCCATATAGCCCTCCATATACCCCTCCATATACCCCTTCATATACCCCTCCATATACCCCTCCATATAGCCCTCCATATACCCCTCCATATACCCCTTCATATACCCCTCCATATACCCCTTCATATACCCCTCCATATACCCCTTCACATACCCCTCCGTATACCCCTCCATATAGCCCTCCATATAGCCCTCCACATACCTTTCCATATAGCACTCCAGATACCCCTCCATATACCCCTCCATATAGCCCTCCATATACCCCTCCATATACCCCTTCATATACCCCTCCATATACCCCTCCATATAGCCCTCCATATACCCCTCCATATACCCCTTCATATACCCCTCCATATACCCCTTCATATACCCCTCCATATACCCCTTCACATACCCCTCCATATACCCCTCCATATACCCTTTCATATACTGCTCCATATACCCCTTCACATACCCCTCCATATACCCATCCATATAGCCCTCCATATACCCCTTCACATACCCCTCCATATACCCCTCCATATACCCCTTTATATACCGCTCCATATACCCCTCCATATACCCCTTCACATACCCCTCCATATAGCCCTCCATATACCCCTCCATATACCCCTTCACATACCCCTCCATATAGCCCTCCATATACCCCTCCATATACCCCTTCACATACCCCTCCATGTACCCCTTCATATACCGCTCCATATACCCCTTCACATACTCCTCCATATAGCCCTCCATATACCCCTCCATATACCTCTTCACATACCCCTCCATATAGCCCTCCATATAGCCCTCCATATACCCCTCCATATACCCCTCCAAATACACCTCCATATACCCCTCCATATACCCATCCATATAGCCCTCCATATACCCCTTCATATATCCCTCCATATAGCCCTCCATATACCCCTTCATATACGCCTTCATATACCCCTCCATATACGCCTTCATATACCCCTCCATATACCCCTCCATATACCCCTTAACATACCCCTCCATATACCCTTCCATATAGCCCTCCATATACCCCTTCATATATCCCTCCATATAGCCCTCCATATACCCCTTCATATATCCCTCCATATAGCCCTCCATATACCCCTTCATATACCCCTCCACATACCCCTCCATATACCCCTTAACATACCCCTCCATATAGCCCTCCATATAGCCCTCCATATAGCCCTCCATATACCCCTCCATATACCCCTCCAGATACTTCTCCATATACCCCTCCATATAGCCCTCCATATACCCCTCCATATAGCCCTCCATATACCCCTCCAGATACTACTCCATATACCCCTCCAGATACTACTCCATATACCCCTCCAGATACTACTCCATATACCCCTCCAGATACTACTCCATATACCCCTCCAGATACTACTCCATATACCCCTCCAGATACTACTCCATATACCCCTCCAGATACTACTCCATATACCCCTCCATATACCCCTCCAGATACTACTCCATATACCCCTCCAGATACTACTCCATATACCCCTCCAGATACTACTCCATATACCCCTCCAGATACTACTCCATATACCCCTCCATATACCCCTCCAGATACTACTCCATATACCCCTCCAGATACTACTCCATATACCCCTCCAGATACCCCTCCATATACCCCTCCAGATACTACTCCATATACCCCTCCAGATACCCCTCCAGATACCCCTCCAGATACTACTCCATATACTACTCCATATACCCTCAAAATAGGCATAATAAGTCAAACTCTGTAGAATTGCAAAAACATTTGCTTTGAAAGCCCCCCCCCATATACTGATTGTCCCCCCCATATACTGATTGTCCCCCCCAATATCTTCACCACCACTTTTCCCTTGCAACAAATACTGTCCACACTGTGCTTATCTGTGCAGAATTAGTAGGATACATTGTAATTGATAATCCATGGATTATTTTTGGTCTTTCTGGGCCACCGTCTTCTCAGAAGACCTGACATAATTGTTCTATGGTCCTCGGGTGGGTGAGGAGAGTGGAGAGAATGGTCCTTTGTGGCTCAGTTGGTAGGGTGTTGTGCTTAAAAAGCCAGAGTTGTGCGTTCAATAGCCATGTTATTTTTACTCCTTATTGTTATTCACTATGTATTTATTCCTCGTGTCACTAATTACATTTTTTAAATAAATGTTTTATCTTCATCTTTAACTCTGCATTGTTGGAAAAGGACTCGTAAATAAGTATATTACTTAGTCCATACCTATTGTTTACGTAGCGTGAGAAATACTATTTTATTTTATTTGAAAAAGTTTGAAAATGTTTGCTCTGGATAAGAATGTCTGCTAAATGACCAACATTTAAAATGTAGAGACCGGGTCTTAGGGAACCGAACATCTCCATTCCACTGAGGTATTCTGGGAAATCAGAAAAGGACCATGTGACATTACCTCAAATAATATCCTGCTCATCACGCTTTAATAGGGAATGCATTTTGCTAAACCAATACCCATGATAGTCCATTGAAGCTTCTCTGTACTCCAGACGACTGTCTCTCAGCTTGAGCAATCGGTGTCACTGCTTCTCTTCCTGACTTTGAGCTGCTCTTGCTTGCATACTGTGAGGTATTTCTAGGTAAGTCGGCGAGTCGCCTATCTTTAGGCTCATACTGTATATCATCCAGAGCCTCTCTCTAAGCCCCCTGGGAATTGCTGAGGACATCAGTCACAAGGAAAGAGGGACGTGGTACAGATTATGAAGTCACCACGACTCCCTTTGACTCCCACGTTCCAGCTGACGTAATACTCATCCACCAATCATTTACAGCACTTAGGGGCCGATACTGAAAAATGCCAACAAGAGCGAAGAATTGGGGTATACATTCTGACGACAGTTTTACAGCAGCTAAATTCACTTAGCGTTAAATTCCCCTCTCGTAGACAACATGTAGCTGACTGAAAACTTCTCTTCTGCTCTGAGTTGAGTGGGAAAAAAAGGGAAGTTCAATTTAGGGTTTCATTTCCTTAACATCATTGCTTTGCTCAGTAAATTTACTATGTTTCTCAATTTGAATTAGTCCAGGGAGAACTGCTTGGAGAGAGAGAGAGAGAGAGAGAGAGAGAGAGAGAGAGAGAGAGAGAGAGAGAGAGAGAGAGAGAGAGACAGAGAGACAGAGAGACAGAGAGAGAGAGAGAGAGAGAGAGAGAGAGAGAGAGAGAGAGAGAGAGAGAGAGAGAGAGAGAGAGAGGAGAGAGAGAGAGAGGAGAGGAGAGAGAGGAGAGAGAGAGGAGACAGAGAGACAGAGAGACAGAGAGACAGAGAGAGAGAGAGAGAGAGAGAGAGAGAGAGAGAGAGAGAGAGAGAGAGAGAGAGAGAGAGAGAGCGTAACCTGGAGGTAGAAGCGAATGCAGCAGTTGATATATATATCAATGCGGTGTGGACACTAATGCAAATGCACAAATGCGATCGATATTGCTGTGCTTGCTTTTCTTGACAAGTCCCAATTTACCCACTGCATGCTAAGAGTCTGTGTCAAGATTTGAATAACAAACCCAAGCAAATTTGTATTTTCTCAAAAAAAGCTCATGAATACATTATAATTTCATTGCTGAGACCATTCATTTGAACATCACTGTGTGACCCTTTTCCAATTTACAGTTATGTAAGCACAGTAACACAGCAATACCCAATAAACAATATACTGTGCATTGAATTAAGTTATATATAGGTCTTATCCAGGCAAACACAACAATAAGAACTCTATCCATGTTCACTGAATTATTTCCCAGAGGAGACCGAGAAAGCCAATTCATCCATCGAAACTGACCTCCTACATCCAGCACAGCAGAATGTCATCACCACTCCGTCTCACAAATCAACCCCCAAAGCCTCATAACCCATTAGGAAGTTCATCCTGCTGATCATATATTACCATGATTACATCCACAAGAGATATGAATCATACCCCACCCAGGGCAAAAGTCATGTGGGATGTCACTGGAGCTAATGTCTCCTATATTTTCCATCAAAGTCCGGCTAATCCAAGCAAACAGTGACCCTTGGCCCGTGGGTGGCCTCTGAGAAACAGAGTTTGAGGGGCCTCCTACTGTAAGACTGGTAATTAGTGCTGCGAGCAAAGGGAAACTTCGAGGCTTGATCCCCCAGAGTGAGAGAGGGACTGACGGCAGACCCTAAGACTCGGTGGCTGCATGAGCGTGTGGTTGGATAAGCCCTGGAGGATCATGTTAGCCAAAGAGAGAGAGAGAGATACATAGATAAAGAGAGAGTGATACAGAGAGAGAGAGAGAGAGAGAGAGAGAAATAAATTGTATTGGTCGCATACACATATTTTGCAGATGTTATCACAGGTGCAGAGAAATGCTTATGTTTCTAGCTCCAACAGTACAGTTATACCTAATAATACAAAATAATCCATGCAAATCTCCAAAATAAAAATGCTTCACCAAAAATATGTGTACACCTGCTCATCTAACCTTTCATTCTATAATCATGGGCATTAATAAGGAGTTGGTCCCCCCTTTGCTGCTATAACAGCCTCCACTCTTCTGGGAAGGCTTTCCACTAGATGTTGGAACATTGCTGCGGGGACTTGCTTCCATTCAGGCACAAGAGCATTAGTGAGGTCGGGTACTGATGTTTGGTAATTAGGCCTGGCTCGCAGTCGGCGTTCCAATTCAACCCAAAGGTGTTCAATGGGGTTGAGATCAGGGCTCTGTGCAGGCCAGTCAAGTTCTTCCACACCAATCTCGACAAACCATTTCTGGATGGACCTCACTTTGTGCACAGAGGCTTCGTCATGCTGAAAAAAGAAAGGGGCTTCCCCAAACTGTTGCAACAAATGTGGAAGCACAGAATTGTCAAAAATGTAATTTTATACTGTAGCGTTAAGATTTCCCTTCGCTGTAGCTAAGGGGCCTAGCCCGAACCATGAAAAACAGCCCCAGACCATTATTCCTCCTCCTCCAAACATTACAGTTGGTTGGCACTATGCATTCGGGCATGTAGCGTTCTCCTGGCATCCGCCAAACCCAGATGTGTCACGCCCTGATCTGTTTCACCTATCCTTGTGCTTGTCTCCACCCCCCTCCAGGTGTCGCCCATCTTCCCCATTATCCCCTGGGTACTTAAACCTATGTTCTCTGTTTGTCTATTACCAGTTCGCCTTATTTGTCAAGTCTACCTGCGTTCCCGAGTCAATCTATTCCTCGCCCTCCTGGTATTGACCCTTGCCTGTCCTGACTCTGAGCCCGCCTGCCTGACAGCTCTGCCTGCCCCTGAGCCTGCCTGCCGTCCTGTACCTTGCCCCTCTACTCTGGATTATCGAGCCCTGCTTGCCTTGACCTGTCGTTTGCTTGCCCTTGTTGCTGTAATAAACATCGTTACTTCAACACAGTCTGCATTTGGGTCTTACCTGAAACGTGATAAGATTAGTCCGTTGGACTGCCAGATGGTGAAGCGTGATTCATCATTCCAGAGAACGCATTTCCACTGTCCAATGGCGGTGAGCTTTTCACCACTTTACAGCTGCTCGGGCTTTTGAAAACTAATTCATGAAGCTATCGACGAACTGTTCTAGTGCTGACGTTGCTTCCAGAGGCAGTTTGGAACTTGGTAGTGAGTGTTGCAACCGAGGAAAGACTATTTTTAAGCGTTACGCGCTTCAGCACTTGGCGGTCCCGTTCTGAGAGCTTGTGTGGCCTACCACTTCACAATTGAGCCATTGTTGCTCCTAGACATTTCCACTTCACAATAATCTAGTAGGGCAGACATTTGACGATCTGACTTGTTGAAAAGGTGGCATCCTATGACGGTGCCACATTGAAAGTCACTAAGCTCTTCGGTAAGGCCATTCCACTGCCAATGTTTTTCTATGGAGATTGCATAGCTGTGTGCTTGATTTCATACACCTGTCAACAACGGGGTGTGGCTGAAATAGCCGAATCCACTAATTTCAAGGGGTGTCCACATACTTTGCAAAGATAGTGTATATGATGGGGTGTATAGACATTATGTACATTATATGAAGATAAAAAGTGTGTACAGCAACAGTGATATAGGATGAGCCTTGACTAGAATACATTATATACTGTACATATGAAGTGGGTGAAACAGTATGTAAACCTTATTAAAGTGACCAGTGTTCAATAACTATGCTCATAGTGCAGCAGTCTCTAAAGTGCAGGGTAGAGACCTGGGTGATAGCTGGCTAGTAACAGTGCATGGCAGGTTATTGGGTTGAGGCCAGCTAGTGGTGACTGTTGAACAGTCTGATGACCTGGAGATAAAAGCTGCTTTTCAGTCTCTCGGTCCCAGCTTTGATGCACCTGTACTGTCTCTGCCTTCTAGATTGTAGAAGGGTGAACAGGCCGTGGCTCGGGTGGCTGAGGTCCTTCAGGATCTACTTGGCCTTCCTGTGACACCGGGTGCTGTAGATGTCCTGGAGGGCAGGCCATGTGTCCCCAGTGATGTGTTGGGCTGACCCTACCACACTCTGGAGAGCCCTGAGGTTGCAGACGGTGAAATTGCTGTACCAGCCGTTGATACAGCATGCAGGATGCTCTTAATGGTTGATTTGTAGAAGTTTGTGAGGGTCTTAGGGGCCAAGCAAAATTTCTTCAGCCTCCTGAGGTTGAAGAGGGGCTGTTGCGCCTTCTTCACCACATTGTCTGTGTGGATGGAGCATTTCAACTGCGGCCCCATTGATGTGGATGGGGACATGCTCTCTCTGCTGTCTCCTGAAGTCCATGATCAGCTCCTTAATTTTTGGGACAATAAGGGAGAAAGTTTTTTTCCTGGCATCCCTCCCCAGAGAGATACAGAGAGCAAGAGAGAGAGGGGCAGAGAGATATAGAGAGAAAAAGAGAGAGCAATACAGAGACATGCAGAGATAAAGACAGAGATCCAGACTCAGAGAGAAAGAGAGAACAGAGTGGCAGAATACCTGACCACTGTGACTGACCCCAAATAAAGAAAATCTTTGACTATGTACACTCTCGGTGAGCATAGCCTGGCTATTGAGAGAGGCGTTAAAAAATAAAGGAGAGCCACACACTCTAGAAGCTCGGATGCAAAAATATTTATGTCCAACGTTTTGACAGACAAGCTGTCTTCATCAGGGTATAATGACAAACACTGCGGGGTCACTAGTTTATATAGTGTCAAAAGACATACAGGTGTCTGTAATCATGGCCGGGTGTGGCCTGATATCACTGGTAAATTCTCATATATTAAAATAGCTTTCAAAAAACATAAATGGGATAGTGTACAATCATAGATACAATTTGGCTACACAAGCCTACAAACATTTACAATCGCAAAATCACAAGAATCACAAGAATGGCCTCAGATCAAAGTATACGTTGAGACCGAAGGGAGCAAGGGTCTTTAAGTTAAAGATCCAGGCAGCCTCTCATTTTAACAATAAATTGTTGAGTTCATCCCCTCTCCTAGGGAGGGTGAAATGTTCGCTGCCAATATAGCGTAGAGATGAAACAGAGTGGTTTTCTTCCAAAAAGTGGGCCGCAACTGGGTAAGTCGAGGTTTTGCACCTAAAGGTGCTACGTTTCCCCGAGATATGTACTTTTAATTCACGCTTTGTTTTACCCACATCATTTTTACCACAAGGACAAGTTAAACAACTGCCTTAGTGGAGCATGTGATAACACCTTTGATTGGGATCTGTTTCCCTGTTTGGGGGTGTTTGAAGGATCTACATTTAAGTGCCATTGCATTGAGTACAGCCATTACATTTGTAGTTTCTATCCAGTAGGGGCACAAATAGACGTTGTGCAGGGATATCTTGGGTTGGTAAATCAGAGTTCACCATTTGATCTCTGAGGTTTCTGCCCTGCCAGAATACGACCAAGGGAAGGTCCGAAAACACATTACCGATATTATCATCGGATCTTAGAATATGCCAATGTTTGTGAACGATTCCCTTAATTTGTTCAGAGCACTTTGAATAGCGGGTAGTTAGAACGCAAGAATGCTTATTTTTGCAAGAATGACCTTGATAAAGGTAATGTCTCGTGTTGTTTTGAATTTTCTCAATGGCAGTATTAATCTGACCATTTTTTGTACCCCCTCTCCTTGAATTTTCTTTCCGTCTCAGCCATATTTCTGTCAAAATCTGATTGTTTTTTACAAATTATTTTTATTCGACAGAATTGGCTGTAGGGAAAACTGTTTTTGAAGAGAAGTGGGTGACACTATCAGTCCTCAACAAACTGTTAACTTCTTCTTAATAGGGGGGCGCTGTTTTCACTTTGAAAAAAATCGTGCCCAAATTAAACGGCCTCGTACTCTGTTCTAGATCATACAATATGCATATTATTATTACTATTGGATAGAAAACACTGTGAAGTTTCTAAAACTGTTTGAATTATATCTGTGAGTAAAACAGAACTCATTTGGCAGCAAACTTCCAAACAGGAAGTGAAAATTCTGAAAATGAGGCTCTGTGTCAGGGCCTGCCTATTCAACTGGCTTTTATTTATGGATCCATATGCACTTCATACGCCTTCCACTAGATCTCAACAGGCAGTAGAACGTTGAATGGGGTGTCTAGCTTGATGTGAAGCCGAATAAGAGCTTTTGGAGTGACAGGTCCGCTCTTTTGTCAGTTTTCAACTGCGCGCCGGGGAACCTCACATTGTCTTCTGAAAAGCGTTCGGTATACACGACGAATTGCTCCGGCTCTGATTTTATTGGATACATATGAGAAGAACATCATAAAGTAGGATTTTCAACAGAGTTTGACCAGTTTATTCAAAGTTTTGTGATAATTTTGGAAA
>NC_074670.1:67318652-67393652 GCF_029448725.1 Salvelinus fontinalis
GAAAGTCTTGGTAATTTGGCGATTTGTCTCTGCTTGTTCAAAGTCTCGACCCAGGATTGTATTTGTATATGCTTTGGACACTTGTGGACTATACAGGACATTTTGTTATGTTACAGCCTCAATGCAGCCTCATTAATTAAATAAAAATCCTCCTCAATCTACATACAATATCCCATAATGACAAATATATTTGGAAAGGCACACACATGTCTATATACAGTAAGGTTCCACAGTTGACAGTGCATGTCAGAGCAAAAACCAAGCCATGAGGTTGAAGGAATTGTCCGAAGAACTCCGAAACAGGATTGTTTCGAGGAACAGATCTGGGGAAAGGTACCAAAACATTTCTGCAACATTGAATATCCCAAAGAACACAGTGGCCTCCATCATTCTTAAATGGAAAAAGTTTGGAACCACCAAAACTCTTCCTAAAGCTGGCCGCCTGGCCAACCTAAACAATCAGGGGAGAAGGTCATGGTCAACGAGGTGACCAAGAACCGTATGGTCACTCTAAGAAATTGCAATGTACATATTTACGCCCTTATGTTGCTGTTGTCTCTCCGTGTTGGAATCCTCGATCATCCTGTAGAGTTCATCACAGTCTCTGGTTAACTTTCCCAGAAGTCACAATGTTTTTTGTGGTTGTAGGTGGTTAGAATGGATACTTCAGAGACCATTCTCATAGGGATAGATGCTTCGGCAGTTGTCTGTATTCTCGTTCTAGACGTACGTAATTTCTAGCTACAGACTAGTGATTTTACATCTAAAATTTGCTCTTATTCTGTAGTGATCGATAGCCTCCAATCAAAATGAACATTCTACCACAGTGACCATGTTATTAAAAATCTGTTTAACTTGTTTGGGCTGCAGAGGCAGTACTGAGTAGCCAGATAAAAGGTGCCCATTTCAAACGGCCTCATACTCAATTCTTGCTCGTACAATATGCATATTATTATTACTATTGGATAGAAAACACTCTCTAGTTTCTAAAACCGTTTGAATTATATCTGTGAGTAAAACAGAACTCCTTTTGCAGCAAACTTCCTGACAGGAAGTGGAAAATCTGAAATCGATGCTCTCTTCTAGGGGCTGCCTTTTAAAGTCCTTGATATTTATTATTTTAGATGCACTTCATACGCCTTCCACAAGATGTCGACAAGGAGTGAGAGAAGAAATGGAGTGTGTAACTTGATCTGGACTCGAATCATAGCTCTTGGCATGACGTGTCACCAGTTTCCTGTTTTCTGGAGAGTGCGAGCAGGGACCTGGATTTGCCTTCTGATAAGCTGCCGTTATGGACGACTAATATCTCAGGCTTTGATTTTATTTGATACATGTGACAATATCATCGTAAAGTATGTTTTTTCAATATAGTTTAATCAGATTATTGAATTTTTTTCGGGAGTTTTGCCGTGTTCCGTTCTCTTCCGTTTGTTGACGTGGAGAGATTCGCGCCACTTGGCAAGTGTGCTTGCTAAATCGAGAGGGAAAAAGGCCGTTCTAAATCCAAACAACGATTGTTCCCGACAAAGGACGCCTTGTACAACATTCTGATGAAAGATCAGCAAAGGTAGGACCCATTTAATGATGCTATTTCATATATCTGTTGAACATGTTGTACTAGTCGTTTGCGCCCAGCTTCTGGGTACTCTCTCGCTATACCTAAGCTGGATGTCGTAATGAAGTTATTTTTAGAATTCTAACACGGCGATTGCATTAAGAACTAGTGTATCTATCATTTCCTATACAACATGTATTTTTTAGTTATGTTTATGAATAGCTATTTGGTCAGAATATGTATGTCAGAAAAAGTGTCCGAAAAATATCCGGACGTTGTGGGAAAAAGATGCTACGTTAGCACAATGTATAACCACTGATTTCAGCTCTAAATATGCACATTTTCGAACAAAACATAAGTGTATGTATAACCTGATGTTATAGGACTGTCATCTGATGAAGCTTATCAAGGTTAGTCAAAAATTATATATCTTTTGCTGGTTTGTTACGATCGCTAACTTTTGCTACTGGGAAATGGCTTGTGTTTCTGGCTATTGTGGTAAGCTAATATAACGCTATATTGTGTTTTCGCTGTAAAACACTTAAAAAATCGGAAATATCAGCTGGAATCACAAGATGCCTGTCTTTCATTTGCTGTACACTATGTATTTTTCAGAAATGTTTTATGATGAGTATTTAGGTATTTGACGTTGGTGTCTGTAATTATTCTGGCTGCTTTTGTTGCAATTTCTGACTGTAGCTGCAATGTAAACTATGATTTATACCTGAAATATGCACATTTTTCGAACAAAACATAGATTTATTGAATAACATGTTATAAGACTGTCATCCGATGAAGTTGTTTGTTGGTTAGTATGGTTGGTTCTTGGTTAGTTAGGTTGGCTTTGTGCATGCTACCTGTGCAGTGAAAAATGTCTGTCCTCTTTTGCATTTGGTGGTGAGCTAACATAAATATACGTGCTGTTTTCGCTGTAAAACATTTAAAAAATCGGACATGTTGACTGGATTCACAAGATGTGTACCTTTCATTTGCTGTATTGGACTTGTTAATGTGTGAAAGTTAAATATTTCAAAAAATATATTTTGAATTTCGCGCCTTGCACTTGAAGTGGCTGTTGTCATATTGTGGCCGGCGTCGGTCTTGCAGCCAGAAGAAGTTAACCATTTCCAGCCGTGTAGCCAAAACTACAGCTGTATTGTCTCCTTGGCCTATAGAATTGTAGCCATTCCAACGTGGGGATGACGTCCCAGCGTTCCTTGATTTCTTAACCATTCGAGGTGCCCGTCTTACCGTGGGTCTCTTTGGCATGAAATGTACATTTCCCCACGGTTGATTTTATACTCTGGAGTAGAAAAGGGCAGTTCCATTACACAGATGTAATGTCTATGCTCAAGTTTGTTGTTGTCATTGATTTGGGTAATTTATATGAATACCCATACTTTCATTTAGAAGGTTAACATCACATCACATCTTTTCACAAATAGTTTCATGTTTAATCACATACGATTCACAATATGTACAGTAGATGTAAACCTGAGAGCTGGGAAATGTACACTTTAAAACCTGTTGAGGACAGAGGGCGCTGTTTTCACTTTGGGGGAAAATCGTGCCCATTTTAACCTGTCTAGGATGAGGGTGCCGCTAGCGGCACTCCCCCCCCACCCCCACTGAAAAACCAGTGCCGCGAAATTCAAAAAAATATTTTTTTTAAATATTTAACTTTCACACATTAAAGTCCAATACAGCTAATGAAAGACACAGATCTTGTGAATCCAGCCAACATGTCCGATTTTTAAAATGTTTTACAGGGAAGACACAATATGTAAAGATGTACATCTATTACCTAAAAACACATTAGCATAATCCACCATCTTTTATTTGTCCACCAACACCAGTAGCTATCACCAATTCGGCTAAACTAAGATATTTATAGCCCCTAACCAAGAAAAAAACTAATCAGATGACAGTCTGATAACATATTTATGGTATGGGATAGGTTTTGTTAGAAAAAAAGTGCATATTTCAGGTAGATGGCATAGGTTACAATTGCACCCACCGTCACAAATGGACTAGAAAAACTACATTGAGTAACGTGTTTACCTACTTACTAATCATCAAACATTTCGTAAAAATACACAGCATACACTAATCGAAAGACACAGATCCTGTGAATACAGACAATATTTCAGATTTTCTAAGTGTCTTACAGCGAAAACACAATAAATCGTTATATTAGCATAGCACATAGCACATAGCAGCCCAGCATTGATTCTAGCCAAAGTGAGCGATAAAAGTCAACATCGCCAAAATATATTAATTTTTTCACTAACCTTCTCAGAATTCTTCAGATGACACTCCTGTAACATCATATTACACAATCCATATAGAGTTTGATCGAAAATGTTTATATTTAGCCACCAAAATCATGGTTAGACAATGTGAAATGTAGCCAAGCTGGTGAGAAAATGTCCGTGCGCCACTTAGACAGTGATCTACTCTTATACATAAATACTCATAAACGTGACTAAAAAATATAGGGTGGACAGGGATTGATAGACAATTTAATTCTTAATACAATCGCGGAATTACATTTTTTTATTTATCCTTACTTTTCAATACAGTTTGCGCCAAGCGAAGCTACGTCAAAAAACATGGCGTCCTAAGCCACTAACATTTTTCGACAGAAACACGATTTATCATAATAAAAATGTCCTACTTTGAGCTGTTCTTCCATCAGTATCTTGGGCAAAGGATCCTTTCTTGGGAGTAATCGTCTTTTGGTGGAAAGCTGTCCTCTTGCCATGTGGAAATGCCAACTGCGTTCGGGATGAACTGGAAGCGTGCCCAGCAATTCACAGCGTTTCAGAAATAAATGTCCCAAAATCGCACTAAACGGATATAAATTGCTATAAAACGCTTTAAATTAACTACCTTATGATGTTTTTAACTCCCATAACGAGTAGAAACATGACCCGAGTAATATTACTCCCTCCACTGATGCTTGGAACAGGTGCGGGTCGGTGTCCTCTAGGCGCATGACGCAGCTCCTAAAGAGTGACTAGCCTCAGGGTTTTTTAATTTGTAGTGCCTGTGAACGCGCAATCGACCCCATTCAAATCGTCATCACGTAAAGGCATCCAGGGGAAGACGTAAGCAGTGTCCGTATACTCATAGCAATAACAGTGCCCTTTTAACTGACTCCAGATCAGGGGCCAAAATTTCTGAAATCTGACTCCATGTCAGGGAAATTGCTGTAGAATGGGCTCTGTTCCACTTAGAGACAAAATTTCAACTCCTATAGAAACTATAGACTGTTTTCTATCCAATAATAATAATAATATGCATATTGTACGATCAAGGATTTTGTGGGAAGCCGTTTCAAAAATTACACGATTAGCATAAATAGTCACAACAGCGCCCCCATCCTCAACAGGTTAAACGGCCTCGTACTCAATTCCTGCTCGTACAATATGCATATTATTATTACTATTGGATAGAAAACACTCTCTAGTTTCTAAAACCGTTTGAATTATATCTGTGAGTAAAACAGAACTCCTTTTGCAGCAAACTTCCTGACAGGAAGTGGAAAATCTGAAATCGATGCACTGTTTTTGGGCCTGCCTATAAAGGTCCTTGATATTTATTAGAATACATGCACTTCATACGTCTTCCACTAGATGTCGACAGGCAGTGAGAGATGAAATGGAGTGTGTAACTTAATCTGGGGTCGAATAATAGCTCTCGGCATGACGTGTCACCAGTTTCCTGTTTTCTGGAGAGCGCGTGAAGGGACCTGGATTTGTCTTCTGATAAGCTGTCGTTATGGACGACTAATATCTCCGGCTTTGATTTTATTTGATACATGTGACAATATCATCGTAAAGTATGTTTTTTCAATATAGTTTTATTAGATTATTGAAATTTATTCGGGACGTTAGGCGTGTTGCGTTGTGTGCCTTTGTTCAGGAAGGAGAGCTTCGCGCCACTTTGCTAGCTTTCCGTGCTAATTGACTGGAGAAGAGGACATTCTAAATCCAAACAAAGATTGTTCCCGACAAAGGACCCCTTGTACAACATTCTAATGAAAGATCATCAAAAGTAGGACCCATTTTATGATGCTATTTCACATATCTGTCGAACATGTTGTACTAGTCGTTTGCGCCCAGATTTTGGGTACTCTCTCGCTATACCTAAGCTGGATGTCGTAATGAAGTTATTTTTAGAATTCTAACACGGCGATTGCATTAAGAACTAGTGTATCTATCATTTCCTATTCAACATGTATTTTCTAGTAACGTTTATGAATAGTTATTTTGTCAGAATAGTTGGAGTGTCATAAAAATATCTGCACATTCTGGGAAAAAGAAGCTACGTTAGCACAATGTATAACCACTGATTTCAGCTCTAAATATGCACATTTTTGAACAAAACATAAGTGTATGTATAACCTGATGTTATAGGACTGTCATCTGATGAAGGTTTATTAAGGTTAGGGAAAATTAATATCTTTTGCTGGTTTATTCCCTATCGCTAACGTGCCTATTGCTATCGTTAACGTGCCTTGATGAATGAATGCAGTAGTGTGGTAGGCTATTGTAGTAAGCTCATGTAATGCTATATTGTGTTTTCGCATTAAAACACTTAAAAAATCGGAAATATTGGCTGGATTCACAAGATGTTTGTCTTTAATTTGCTGTACAACATCGATTTTTCAGAAATGTTTTATGATGAGTATTTAGGTATTTGACGTTGGTGTCTGTAATTACTCTGGCTGCTTCGGTTCTATTTCTGACGGTAGCTGTGATGGTAGCTGCAATGTAAAACTGATTTATACCTCAAATATGCACATTTTTCGAACAAAACATAGATTTATTGTATAACATGTTATAAGACTGTCATCTGATGAAGTTGTTTCTTGGTTAGTTTGGTTGGCTTTGTGCATGCTACCTGTGCTGTGAAAAATGTCTGTCCTTTTTTGTATTTGATGGTGAGCTAACATAAATATATGTGGTGTTTTCGCTGTAAAACATTTTAAAAATCGGACATGTTGACTGGATTCACAAGATGTGTATCTTTCATTTGCTGTATTGGACTTGTTAATGTGTGAAAGTTAAATCTTTCTAAAATATATCTTTTGAATTTCCCGCTCTGCCTTTTCAGTGGAATGTGGGAGGAGTTCCGCTAGCGGAACGCCAGAGCCAGACAGGTTAACCTGTCTAGGCTGAGGGTGCCGCTAGCGGCACTCCCCCCCCACCCCCACTGAAAAGGCAGAGCCGCGAAATTCAAAAAAAAAAATATTTTTTAAATATTTAACTTTCACACATTAAAGTCCAATACAGCTAATGAAAGACACAGATCTTGTGAATCCAGCCAACATGTCCGATTTTTTAAATGTTTTACAGGGAAGACACAATATGTAAAGATGTACATCTATTACCTAAAAACACATTAGCATAATCCACCATCTTTTATTTGTCCACCAACACCAGTAGCTATCACCAATTCGGCTAAACTAAGATATTTATAGCCCCTAACCAAGAAAAAACCTCATCAGATGACAGTCTGATAACATATTTATGGTATGGGATAGGTTTTGTTAGAAAAAAGTGCATATTTCAGGTAGATGGCATAGGTTACAATTGCACCCACCGTCACAAATGGACTAGAATAACTACATAGAGCAACGTGTTTACCTACTTACTAATCATCAAACATTTCGTAAAAATACACAGCATACACTAATCGAAAGACACAGATCCTGTGAATACAGACAATATTTCAGATTTTCTAAGTGTCTTACAGCGAAAACACAATAAATCGTTATATTAGCATAGCACAGGTGCAAACATTACCCTAGCATTAATTCTAGCCAAAGTGAGCGATAACGTCAACATCGCCAAAATATATTATTTTTTTCACTAACCTTCTCAGAATTCTTCAGATGACACCCCTGTAACATCACATTACAACATGCATATACAGTTTGTTCGAAAATGTGCATATTTAGCCACCAAAATCATGGTTAGACAATGGGGAAAGTAGCCCAGCTGGTGAGAAAATGTCCGTGCGCCATATTAGACAGTGATCTACTCTTATACATAAATACTCATAAACGTGACTAAAAAATATAGGGTGGACATCGATTGATAGACAATTTAATTCTTAATACAATCGCGGAATTACATTTTTTAAATTATCCTTACTTTTCAATACAGTTTGCGCCAAGCGAAGCTACGTCAAAAAACATGGCGTCCTAAGCCACTAACATTTTTCGACAGAAACACGATTTATCATAACAAAAATGTCCTACTTTGAGCTGTTCTTCCATCAGTATCTTGGGCAAAGGATCCTTTCTTGGGTCTAATCGTCTTTTGGTGGAAAGCTGTCCTCTTGCCATGTGGAAATGCCAACTGCGTTCAGCATGAACTGGAAGCGTGCCCGGCGATTCACAGCGTTTCAGAAATAAATGTCCCAAAATCGCACTAAACGGATATAAATTGCTATAAAACGCTTTAAATTAACTACCTTATGATGTTTTTAACTCCTATAACGAGTCTTAACATGACCGGAGAAAGATTACTCCCAACACTAATGCTTGGAACAGGTGCGGGTCGGTGTCCTCCACGCGCATAACGCTGCTCCAAAAGACTTACTAACTACAGGGTTTTTTAATTTATAGTGCCTGTGAACGCGCAATCGACCCCATTCAAATCGTCATCACGTAAAGGCATCCAGGGGAAGACGTAAGCAGTGTCCGTATACTCATAGCAATAACAGTGGCCTTTTAACTGACTCCAGATCAGGGGCCAAAATTTCTGAAATCTGACTCCATGTCAGGGAAATTGCTGTAGAATGGGTTCTGTTCCACTTAGAGACAAAATTTCAACTCCTATAGAAACTATAGACTGTTTTCTATCCAATAATAATAATAATATGCATATTGTACGATCAAGAGTTTTGTAGGAAGCCGTTTCAAAAATTACAAGATTACCATAAATAGTGACAACAGCGCCCCCAGCCTCAACAGGTTAAGAGATACAGTTATATGTTTTTCCTGTCCTTCATGAGATCATCAAATTAAACACACTCATCATAACTGTCCCTTGGGTGTCCACGGACCATTCACACATTCTCAAAAAAATAAATATTGTTTAGGTCTCCCATTTTGGGGACTAGGAGTTTTGAACAATAGAAGGTCTTTGTTCTGGTAGACTCTCTCAAAAATGCATGGCAGTTTTTTTCCTACAAGGCATTTATGACCTGTTGTAAAGTCATAAAACTGTGGAGAGAGAGAGGGGGGGCTATGATCCTCCCCCCAGGGCATGTCATGATAATGCTAAGTGTCATGTCTGGAGGAAAAATGGCACCATCCCTACGGTGAACCATTACGGTGGCAGTATCATGCTGTGCCAATGTTTTTCAGCCCCAGGCACTGGGAGACTAGTCAGGATCGAGGGAAAGATGAATGGAGCAAAGTACAGAGAGATCCTGGATGAAACCTGCTCCAGAGCGCTCAGGACCTCAGACTAGGGCGAAGTTGTTTCTTCCAACAGGACAACGACCCTAAGCACACATCATAGAGAGTGCAGAAGTGGCTTCGAGACAAGTTTCTGAATGTCCTTGAGTTGCCCAGCCAGAGCCTGGACTTGAACCCGAACTAACATCTCTGGAGAGACCTGAAAATAGCTGTGCAGCGATGCTCCCCATCTAACCTGACAGAGCTTGAGAGGATCTGCAAATAAGAATGGGATAAACCCCCCAAATACAGGTGTGCCAAGCTTGTAGCGTCATACCCAAGATAACTCAAGGCTGTAATAGCTGCCAAAAGTGCTTCAACAAAGTACTGAGTAAAAGTAAATCAGAGTGCGCAACAGAAGATTGTACTGTCTACACTCAGTTTGTTGTTTATAGTAAATATTTTTAATATATTCGATTCAGAACTAAATCAGAACTAAAGTTTTGTTGCCAAGGATTCCACGATGCGGTTAGCCTTTACAGCTGGGACTGCACGTTTGTGTTCCATTTTTTGTGTGGATTCCGCGAGTGCTAGCTGGCTGTACTGCAGACACCTGTTGTCATCGTGGGAAAGACTCATTGTTATCTTTTCATAAAACAACTGGTTGCAGTAAAGAGCCAACCTGGATACTAAGGAGATCCTGAGGGAATTCGACGAGTACCAACAGCTTTACAGTATGGAGGAACAATATAATCCATCATGGAAAGATCCGACTACCTTAAAAAAGAACTTTAACTCGACAAAAAAGAAAAACAGATTAAAAACAAAGGTATTAAAAACATGTATGCCAATGACTCAAGTTTTATATTAAGTCTGCAAGATAGATCCCTGCAATGTCTCATTGAAGATCTAGATAACTTTTCTGTACTCTCTGGACTAAAATCTAATTATGATAAGTGTATAATATTACGTGTTGGATCTTTAAAAAATACAACTTTTACATTACCCTGCAGTTTACCTGTAAAATGGGCTGATCGTGAAGTAGACATACTTGGTATTCATATCACAAAATATATAAATAAGCTCTCCACAATGAATTTTTAGAGAAAACTTGTAAAAATAGACAAGATCCTGCAACCATGGAGAGATAAATACATGTATATTTATGGAAAAATTGCCCTGATTAACTCCTTAGTCATATCTCCGTTTACTCACTTACTTATGGTGCTGCCTACTCCTGATGATTCGTTTTTCAAATCATATGAGCAAAAAATATTTTGCTTTATCTGGGATGCTAAACCAGACAAAATAGAGCATGCCTATCTATATAATGAATATGAATTGGGTGGGTTGAGATTATTATATATAAAAGCACAAAATCTCTCTCTAAAAGCTTCACTTACTCAAAAGTTTTACTTGAACCCTAAATGGTTCTCAAGTAGATTACTAGGAAAAGCACATCCATTGTTTAAAAATGGCCTTTGTGCCTTTGTGCAGATTGCCATGTCTCATTTCTGATTAACTTAAAATTATACTTTTATCAAAGTATCTCTAAAAATTAACAAATAGGTTGGAATAAATTAAGTAAAAGTGTGTTTGTGCATGTATGGAATACAGAACAGGAGGACGGGTCAGTTAGTCTCAGTATAAGAAGGTGCCGAAGCTGCCCATGCCGTTTCTCCTGAACTGGTTGTCCTGTATGGAGACAAACATCTCATCTCCTCCATCTCCATCTCAAACAAGCATTGCAGAACTGGCTACAATTTCAATTTAATCCCCTTGAAAAGATAAAACAAATATGACAACAAATTTTATGGCTGAACTCAAATGTGCTGGTTGATAAATACCTGTATTTATGGGAATGATGTTTGAAAATGTTATTTTGTTCTTAAATTCTATTGTAAATTGGAATGGTAGAGTTATGTTCTTCATGGAGTTATCAGAATTGTACGGGAAGATCTGCTCAATCCAAGAGTACAACCAGTTGATTACAGCGTTACCCCAAAAATAGAGGAGCCAGCAGGAGAAGGTAGGGAATTTGTCTGTCTGCCCAATATAAAGGATCAAAACTGGCAGAGGAATTAAAATAGAAAAGTATACCAGTTTCATTTGAGGACCAGGATGTTGACAACTGTGCCATACAGATTGTAAAATAGTTGGAAAGAGATTTTTGATGTACCGATACCATGGTACAGGGTGTATGAGCTGATATATAAAACAACACAAGATTCAAGACTTCGTGCTTTTCAGGTAAAAGTAGTATATAGAATTCTTGACAACAATTTTTTTGAATATTTGGGACATAAAATCATCGAAGCTCTGCAGATTCTGTTGTGAGGATACAGAATCAATAGACCATTTATTTTGGTATTGCCCTCAGGTAGCCTGTTTCTGGTCTCAGGTTCAGGCATGGCTGAAAATGCATAGCATTGATCTAAAATTGACCCTAGAAATATTACTTTTAGGGGATCTGTAGAGACCGGGTCAGTCAATTACTAATATGCTAATACTCTTAGTAAAAGTATTTATCTTCAACTCGCAATCTGTGGATTCTATTCGATTAGATAGATTGAAATTGCACGTTAAACATCACAGCTTAGTTGAAAGATATATGTTGCGTAGAAACACGAAGTGGGTGGCCAGCAGAAATAGGTGGGAAGGGCTGAGGAAAGCTGAGGGTTGGGATGTGGAATTGGAGATAAGTGGGAGTGGAGTTGCTGTGCGGGAGATAGAATGACGGTCAAAGATAAAAGTCAAAAATAAAGTAAAAATTAAACATAATAAAAAGTACATTTGAATGACACTGAGGTGCAGTGTTTTTATAGCTAATGCCTGTTTGCCTGACGCTGATGCAGTGCAGGTGTTTGTACACATGCATATACAGTACACACACTCTCATTCAAATAAATGCGTACAAGAACACACAAATACATGTAATAGTGCCAGACATGCACACAAACATATACAGTTGGCATTGCTGTTATGATTGTAGTTGTCCTTGATGTCCTTTTTTTTTTTTTTTTTTTTTTTGCATTGTTGTTTGCTGTTTTCTTCTGTTTTCTTCTTTTTTCTCTTCAGTTCATTCTCTTGGTTGTTGGTGCATTGGGGGGTTCTTAGGGGAGGGGAATGGAATTAATTGTATTTTTTATTTTAATTTTTATTCTTGGGTGGTACTGTGGGAGGGGTCTCAAATGGTTGAGGGACAGTTATTGGGGAACTGTGGGGGGATCTTCGAGGGTTTGGGTTCACTTTTTCTGGCCTGGTGGTAGATCTGTCAACGTGCCATTGAGCAGGGCATTGACCCTGGATGCTTCTGTGTGACACTCTGAATGGGAGTCTGTTGGATGACTGGTATGGTGTAGTGGTTGAGCGGCTTCACTGCAAGTATATTATATGTTTCGGATATAAATTATTTTAAATAAATAGCAACAATTTCTAAAAACCTGTATTTGCTTTGCCATTATGGGGTATTGTATGTAGATTGATGATGGGAAAAATCTGTTTAATACATTTTTGAAAAAGGCTGTAACGTAACAAAATGTGGAAAAAGTGAAGTGGTCTGAATTCTTTCCGAATGCACAGTATATCTTTAAATATATTGTAATATTTTATATAAAGCCAAAGTCTATGATAACGAGGCTTAACTGCAAGTTAAGTTGATAAATACGATAGTATACACACCAATTCATATCAAATCAAATCAATAAAATACAATTTTATTTGTCACATTCACATGTTTAGCAGATGTGTAACAATTCCAGTGGTGGAAACAAGAGTCAGGTGCAGAGAGCAGGAATCTCTTACAAAAGGTGGAATTTATTTCCTTCACGTAATCACCTACAAAACGGTGACGCCACTTTAAACACTGGGCGCGTAAAGAAAAAATGTCCAACATCAATAGAATGACGAAATCCACAAAATACACACCACAAACACGAAACAGAAAATCAAGCCCGCACAAAAGGGAGCGGGCAAACTGGGTTTAAATAACCCCTAATCTAAACATACAACAGGTGAAACAAATTAGACAAACTAAAAGGATAACAGAAAAGGGGATCGGTGGCAGCTAGTAGACCGGAGACGACGACCGCCGAGCGCCGCCCGAACGGGAAGAGGCACCATCCTCGGCGGGACTCGTAACAGTACCCCCCTCCCGACGCGCGGCTCCCGCAGCGCGCCGACTCCGGCCTCGAGGACGACCCGGAGGACGAGGAGCAGGGCGCTCCGGATGGAGGCGGTGAAAGTCCCTCAACAGGGACGGATCCAAGATGTCCCCCACCGGTACCCAGCATCTCTCCTCCGGACCGTACCCCTCCCAGTCCACGAGGTACTGCAGGCCCCTCACCCGGCGTCTTGAGTCCAGAATAGTTCTGATCCTATACGCCGGGGACCCCTCGATGTCGAGAGGGGGAGGAGGGACCTCCGGCACCTCACCTTCCTGCAGGGGACCAGCTACCACCGGCCTGAGGAGAGACACATGAAACGAGGGGTTAATACGATAGTAAGAGGGAAGTTGTAACCTATAACACACCTCGTTTATCCTCCTCAGGACTTTAAATGGCCCCACACACTGCGGCCCCAGCTTCCGGCAGGGCAGGCGGAGGGGCAGGTTTCGGGCCGAGAGCCAGACCCTGTCCCCTGGTGCAAACACAGGGGCCTCACTGCGGTGGCGGTCAGCGCTCCTCTTCTGCCGTTCACTGGCCTGCTTAAGAGAGTCCTGGACCGCTCGCCAGGTCTCTCTAGAGCGCTGTACCCATTCCTCCACCGCAGGAGCCTCAGTCTGGCTCTGGTGCCACGGAGCCAGGACCGGCTGGTACCCCAGTACACACTCGAAAGGCGACATGTTCGTAGATGAGTGGCGGAGTGAGTTCTGGGCCAACTCCGCCCACGGGACGTACCTCGCCCATTCTCCTGGCCGGTCCTGGCAATACGACCTCAGAAACCTACCCACCTCCTGGTTCACTCTCTCCACCTGCCCATTACTTTCGGGGTGATACCCAGAGGTAAGGCTGACCGAGACCCCCAGACGCTCCATAAACGCCCTCCATACCCGGGACGTGAACTGGGGACCTCGATCAGATACGATATCCTCCGGCACCCCATAATGCCGGAAGACGTGGGTAAATAGAGCCTCCGCAGTCTGTAGGGCCGTAGGGAGACCAGGCAATGGGAGGAGACGACAGGACTTAGAGAACCGATCCACAACGACCAAAATGGTAGTGTTCCCCTGAGACGGAGGAAGATCCGTCAAAAAATCTACTGATAGATGAGACCATGGCCGTTGTGGAACCGGAAGGGGTTGTAACTTCCCCCTTGGTAGGTGCCTAGGAGCCTTACTCTGAGCGCATACCGAGCAGGAGGAGACATAGAGTCTCACGTCCTTAGCCAAGGTGGGCCACCAGTATTTCCCTCTAAGACCACGCACTGTCCTCTCCACCCCCGGATGACCCGAAGCAGGTATTGAGTGAGCCCACCGAATCAATCGATCACGAACACCAAGCGGTACGTACCTACGGCCAGTCGGACACTGGGACGGCGCAGGTTCTACCCTCAACGCCCGCTCGATGTCCGCGTCCACCTCCCATACCACCGGAGCCACCAGACATGAGGCGGGAAGGATGGGAGTCGGATCGATGGGCCGGTCATCCGTGTCATAGAGACGAGACAGCGCGTCGGCCTTTGTGTTGAGGGAACCTGGTCGGTAAGAGATCGTAAATCTAAAACGAGTAAAAAACATGGCCCACCTCGCCTGACGCGGATTCAATCTCCTCGCCTCTCGGATATACTCCAGATTGCGATGGTCAGTCCAGATGAGAAAAGGGTACTTAGCCCCCTCAAGCCAGTGTCTCCACACCTTCAGGGCTTTTACCATAGCTAGTAACTCCCTGTCCCCCACATCATAGTTCCGCTCCGCCGGACTCAACTTCTTAGAAAAGAAAGCACAGGGACGGAGCTTCGGTGGCGTGCCCGAGCGCTGTGATAGCACGGCTCCAACACCAGCCTCGGACGCATCCACCTCCACTATGAACGCTAATGAAGGGTCCGGATGCGCCAACACGGGAGCCTCAGTGAAACGTGCCTTCAACTGGTTAAAAGCTCTCTCAGCCTCGGCCGACCACTGTAGACGCACCGGCCCTCCCTTTAGCAGTGAGGTAATGGGGGCCGCCACTTGGCCAAAACCCCGGATAAACCTCCGGTAGTAATTGGCAAACCCTAAAAACCGCTGCACCTCCTTTACCGTGGCTGGAGTCGGCCAATTACGCACGGCGTTAACGCGATCACACTCCATAACCACCCCTGACATGGAAATGCGATAACCCAGGAAGGAAACGGCTTGTTTGGAAAACACACATTTCTCAGCCTTGACGTATAGGTCATGCTCCAGCAGCCTCCCAAGAACCCTGCGCACCAGGGAAACATGCGCGGCGCGTGTAGCAGAATAGATCAGGATGTCATCAATATACACTACCACACCCTGCCCGTGCAGGTCCCTGAGAATCTCATCTACAAAGGATTGGAAAACGGCTGGAGCATTCTTTAACCCATACGGCATGACGAGGTACTCATAGTGGCCTGATGTGGTACTAAACGCTGTTTTCCACTCGTCTCCCTCCCGAATACGCACCAAATTATACGCGCTCCTAAGATCCAGTTTTGTGAAAAAACGTGCTCCGTGGAATGATTCCACCGCCGTAGCGATGAGAGGTAGCGGATAACTAAATCCCACTGTGATTGAATTTAGACCTCGATAATCAATGCACGGACGCAGTCCTCCCTCCTTTTTTCTCACAAAAAAGAAACTCGAGGAGACAGGTGACATGGAGGGCCGAATGAACCCCTGTCTCAGAGCTTCCGTGACATATGTCTCCATCGCCAACGTCTCCTCCTGTGACAAGGGGTACACATGACTCCTGGGAAGTGCAGCGTTCACCTGGAGGTTTATCACACAATCCCACCGTCGATGAGGTGGTAATTTAGTCGCTTTCTTTTTACTAAAAGCGATAGCCAAATCGGCATATTCTGGGGGAATGCGCACAGTGGAAAACTGGTCTGGACTCTCCACCGAGGTGGCACCGATGGAAACTCCCACACACCTACCTGAACACTCCTCTGACCACCCCTGAAGAGCTCCCTGTCTCCAGGAAATGAGGGGATTGTGAATGGCTAGCCAAGGAACCCCCAACACCACTGGAAACCCAGGTGAATCAATAAGGTAGAAACTAATCTGCTCCCTATGATCCCCCTGTGTTACCATGTCCAGCGGAATCGTGGCCTCCCTGACCAGCCCTGACCCTAGCGGTCGGCTATCTAAGGAGTGCACAGGGAAAGGAGGGTCTATCTGTACCAACGGAATACCCAACTTACGGGCTAGACCGCGATCCATAAAACTCCCAGCTGCGCCTGAGTCTACGAGCGCCTTATGCTGAAGAGAAGGGAAAAACGCAGGGAAGAAAATAATCAAAAACATGTGACCGACAGGAAGCTCTGGGTGAGTCTTGTGCCTACTCACCTGGGGTGATCGAGGAGTATTCCGCCTGCCATCTCCATTCCCAGAGGCGCTCCTCCAACACCGGTCTGAAGTGTGTCCTCTCCTGCCACAATAGGTGCAAGAGTAGCTACCTCCTCTGGCCCCCCTAGATGCAGCCCCTCCCAACTCCATCGGGGTTGAAGTGGGAGGACTGGGAGGTGGAACGGACAGGACCCCCTCTGAACGCCCGCGGGCAGCTAGCAGGTTGTCCAGTCGAATAGACATGTCAATTAACTCATCCAGAGAGAGCGTAGTGTCTCGACAAGCTAGCTCCCGACGGACGTCCTCCCGAAGGCTACATCGATAATGGTCCATCAGGGCCCTGTCATTCCACCCCGCGCCAGCAGCCAAGGTCCGGAACTCCAAAGCGAAGTCTTGCGCACTCCTCGTCTCCTGTCTGAGGTGAAACAGTCTCTCACCCACCGCTCGGCCCTCCTGAGGGTGGTCAAATACAGCCCGAAAGCGGCGAGTGAACTCTGGGTAGTTGTCCCGAACAGAGTCTGGGCCGTTCCAGACCGCATTAGCCCATTCCAGGGCTCTACCAGTCAGACAGGAGATGAGGAGGCTAACACTCTCCTCTCCAGAGGGAGTCGGACGAACAGTGGCCAAGTAGAGCTCCAACTGGAGCAAAAACCCCTGGCACCCAGCCACCGCTCCATCGTACTCCCTTGGGAGCGCAAGACGCAATGCACCCGAACCTGATGCTGACGTTGATGGGGAAGGTTGCCCCGTCTGGGAAGGAGCTGGGGTTGTAGTCGGGATACCACTCCTCTCCCATCGTTCCATCCTCTCCATCATCATGTCCATTGCTGTCCCTATTCGATGGAGAACGGCGGTGTGATGCTGGACACGCTCCTCCATCGATGGGAGAGGGGTGGTTGCTGCTTCTGCTGACTCCATTCCTTTTGGTGCGGGCTTCTGTAACAATTCCAGTGGTGGAAACAAGAGTCAGGTGCAGAGAGCAGGAATCTCTTACAAAAGGTGGAATTTATTTCCTTCACGTAATCACCTACAAAACGGTGACGCCACTTTAAACACTGGGCGCGTAAAGAAAAAATGTCCAACATCAATAGAATGACGAAATCCACAAAATACACACCACAAACACGAAACAGAAAATCAAGCCCGCACAAAAGGGAGCGGGCAAACTGGGTTTAAATAACCCCTAATCTAAACATACAACAGGTGAAACAAATTAGACAAACTAAAAGGATAACAGAAAAGGGGATCGGTGGCAGCTAGTAGACCGGAGACGACGACCGCCGAGCGCCGCCCGAACGGGAAGAGGCACCATCCTCGGCGGGACTCGTAACAAGATGTTATTGCAGGTGTAGCGAAATGCTTGTGTTTCTGGCTCCAACAGTGAAGTAATATCTATGAAGAAATATCTAACAATAAACACAATCTAAAGTAAAAGAATGTAATTAAGAATATATTAATATTTGGACCAGCAATGTCAGAGCGGCATAGACTGTGATACAGTAGAATAGGACAGAATAGAGTATATACATATGAGATGAGTAATTTACAATATGTAAACATTATTAAAGTGAATAATGTTCCAATTATTAAAGTGGCCAGTGATTTCAAGTCCATGTAGGGCAGCAGCCTCTAATGCGCTAGTGATGGATATTTTACAGTCTGATGGCCTTGAGATAGATTTTCAGTCTCTCAGTCCCAGCTTTGATGCACCTGTACTGACCTCACCTTCTGGATGATCACATGGTAAACAGGCAGTGGCACTGGGGGTTGTCCTTGATGATATTTTTCAGCCTTCCTGTGACATTGGGTGCTGTAGGTGTCCTGGAGGGCAGGTAGTTTGCCCCCGATGATGCTTTGGTCAGACCGCACCACCCTCTGAAGAGCCCTGTGGTTGCGGGCGATGCAGTTGCCTTACCAGGTGGTGATACTGCCCGACAGGATGCTTTCAATTGAGCATCTGTAAATGTTTGTGAGGGTTTTAGGTGTCAAAGCCACATTTCTGTTGCGCCTTCTTCACCACACTGTCTGTGTGGGTGGACTATTTCAGTCTGTCAGTGAGGCGTACACTGAGGAACTTGAAGTTTTCCACCTTCTCCACTGTGGTCCCGTCGATGTGGATGGGGGGGCTCCCTCTGCTGTTTCCTGAAGTTCATGATCAGGTCCTTTTTTGTTGTTTATGTTGGGTGAGAGGTTATGTGAGACAGGTATGTTTTATCTCGTAATTTCTGTAATGTTACCTTTGATTTGCAAATTGCTTTGAATCTCAAGCCTAATTTTTAAATATATATATATATATATATATATATATATATATATATATATATATATACATTACCTTTATTTAACTAGGCAAGTCAGTTAAGAACAAAATCTTATTTACAACGATGACCTACCAAACCTGAATGATGCTGGGCCAATTGCATGCAGCCCTATGGGACTCCCAACTCGTGATACAGCGGCAGCCAATCCATTAGTTTCTGAAAGTTGTCTGTATTCAAAAAAATCTGTATTCAAATAGTTTTAAAAAGTAGTACTTTTTTGGGATCTGTATTGAAATTGTTGTAGTCACTTCCAAAGTAACTATTTGTTCTCATGGGGAAATAGGTACTTGCACAAAGTATATTTAAAACTATAGTTATCCCAGGTCTGAATGGCTCTGCCCCTCCTGTCTGCTTTAGCTGGGCGTCCATCTTGGAGTGGGCTGGTGCTCTGGCCCTGTGCATCGGCCCTGCGGAGAAATAGACATCCTTCCGACGTAAAGGTTAATCATTTCGCACCTGGCTCCAAAGAGCCCTGTCTCCTAGCTGTAGGTCTTATTTAATCAAACGGAAGAGGTGACGCCTTGCACTGCGCAGAGTAACAGAGCCGGCAAGCCCAGCCACAGCCCCAAACAGAGCGATAGGACGTGGGGGAGGGTGGGGGGCAGAAGAGTCTGGTAGACAGAGAGACAGTGAAAGTAAGATAGAGGTGGACATGAAAAGACATATTTAGTCATTTGAAGCGTAATCAGGCTTTTTTTTTCCGCAAACCTTTTTCCAAAGTTCTTGAAATATAAAAAACATAAATTAAATGCATTTTACCTGTGATAATTGGAGAGATATGTTAGGTGGAAGTTATATTTGATGTAAAAAATGTGACTATTTAGGAATTAGCTGGATATTAGATTTGTATCAAACATTGCAAACAGCAAGCTGGATGCTTGGCAAAAACAACTTTGAACCTCTTTGTCCATCTGAGGGCAAGTGTTCTTATTTCAAACACACACTATAACATCTTTAAAGGGACAGTTTACCTAGAATACAAACTAACATGATTTTCCACCTACCTTGGCTGTAGTTAATTCAAGAAGGCCGATTTGGGATATTTAGTTTCCTTTTTACAGTTAATAGATATATTTTGTGAAATAAAACTGTAATTACATTTGGAGCAACATTTTATTAGCATGTTGTTATATAATACATTGGTAATTGCATTTTAATTTCATAGCAATGAGCTTAGAGTTTTTGTAGCTACTGTACACAAGAGAAATAGTGACTGTTTCTTATTCTACTTATGTAATAACTCCATTATTATGCAACTATAAACCAACATCCTATGTAACAACAACGTTGCTATTGTAATAATCACTAAGTTACTACACATGTATAAGAACTGGATGTTACTACATTACCTTTTGTCGCTCATTATGAAAACGATTTGTTAGACATTTTGAAGCTGCAAAAGTGGTTTTCTCTAATGTCTCTGGTGTATTTAATTATATCTATAGGGTATATTAAGATTTATATCTGAGAGCCCGCCAAACTATGAGCTAATGGTCACATATTTACATTAACTTCTTGCAACTATAGGGGGTGCTGTTTCAAATTAGCATAATTGTCTCTACAGATTAAACTGCCTAGTACTCAATTCTTGCTCGTACAATATGCATATTATTGTTATTATTGGATAGAAAACACTCTCTAGTTTCTATAGCCGTTTGAATTATGTCTCGGAGTGGAACAGAACTCTTTCTACAGCGAAATCCATGACAGGTTTTGCGAAGGTCTGAGAGCGAAGCTCTGATCTCAGTTCAGTTTAAAGGCGTGTGTATATCCTATGGAACGACACGAACTGCACCCGCCTTCCCCTGGATGTCAGAAGTGGAATGGGCTTCCTAGGTAGCTCTCAGAGGTTATAAAAGACCAAGGAGTGAGGTACGCCTTCTTTTCGGTGCTGAACAATACGCAGAGAGAGACCTCGGGATGCCATTTTCGAACGCTCAGTACTGAACTTTAGATATATCAGTCTGTAATTTAATTTGATATAGGTGTTAGAAACATCATAACGAAGCTATTTTAAACCGACTTATATCAGATTATGCGAGTATATTGCTATTTTTTGGAATTTCCTCAGTATTGCGTATTGAGGATTTGGACACGTTGGGGCAAAATAGCTAATGTTAGCAATTGTTAGCTATAGTTAGCTAACAATGGAACGTTTTACAACCAAGCAACGATTCTTTTGGACAAAGTACCACTTGGCCAAGATTCCGATGGAAGCTCGTCGAAAAGTAAGAGCTATTTATGATGTTATTCCATTTTTATGTGGAAAAATGTAAACTCAATAATGGTGAATAGTGACGCCGTTATTGCGGCACTAGTCTGTCTGTAACGCACACTATGTCTAGTGACGTTAATTTTAAAAATCTAACTTAGCGGTTGCATTAATAACTAATGCATCTTTCATTTCATGGCCAACCTGTATTTTTTTTGTCAAGTTTATGAATAGTTTTCGATAAAAATAGTTGTATTATCATGATGGAGCCGGGCAGATTGCTTGAGTAGTTGGACAGTATTTCCATTGTGTAAGCACGATTTGTGCCGCTAAATATGCACATTTTTGATCAAACTCTATATGGATTGTGTAATGTGATGTTACAGGAGTGTCATCGGAAGAATTCTGAGAAGGTTAGTGAAAAAATTAATATATTTTGGCAATGTTGATGTTTTCGCTCTCTTTGCCTAGAATCAATGCTCTGGTAATGTTTGCACATGTGGTATGCTAATATAACAATTTATTGTGTTTTCGCTGTAAGACACTTAGAAAATCTGAAATATTGTCTGTATTCACAGGATCTGTGTCTTTCGATTAGTGTATGCTGTGTATTTTTACGAAATGTTTGATGATTAGTAAGTAGGTAAACACGTTGCTCTATGTAGTTATTCTAGTCCATTTGTGACGGTGGGTGCAATTGTAACCTATGACATCTACCTGAAATATGCACATTTTTCTAACAAAACCAATCCTATACCATAAATATGTTATCAGACTGTCATCTGAGGAGGTTTTTTCTTGGTTAGTGGCTATCAATATCTTAGTTTAGCCGAATTGGTGATAGCTACTGGTGTTGAGAGAAAATGGTGGACAAGAAAAATGGTGATTTTTGCTAACGTGTTTAGCTAATAGATTTACATATTGTGTCTTCCCTGTAAAACATTTTAAAAATCTGAAATGGTGGCTTTATTCACAGGATCTATATCTTTCATTAGGTGTCTTGGACTTGTGATTTAATGATATTTAGATGCTACTATTTAATTGTGACGCTATGCTAGCGATGCTAATCAGTGTGGGGGGGGGGGGGGGGGGGGGGGGTGCACCCGGACCCGGGGTAGGGGCTCGTTAGAGGTTAACTTAACTAACTGTTGTAGTTTTTGGTTCGTCATCAAATATTTGTCAGCCATCACATAAATATATATTTTTTCAAATAACTTGCATATTCAAAATAGAGGCATTGAAAATACTTTGAACTAATATTTATTTTTATGAGACCTGTATTTGAATATCAAAGACATGAGTTGCCTTTTAGTTGAAACTCTATATAAACTGTATTTGACCTTGAGTATTTTAAAAGTTGATATCTTTAAATAAACTACAAAATACAACTATGTTCTGCTCAGGTCTGGAGCCATTTCATATCTCTGACTTCAACCCACATTTCACTCACAGAAGGACGACCAAGATGGATGCCCAGTTAAAGCAGACTGGAGGGGCAGAGCCAGTTCATATTTCTGACTTTCAACCCACATTTCACTCACACTTGTAGACTACAAAGGACTGTCTGAGAGCTTACCTTTCTACCACATCAGAGACAGAATTGAAAGTGGTGTCACAGAGGTGGTTTGGAACTGTGCTCGTGTGATGAGTAACCTTGTCTGAGACCTGAAAAATGTTGTTCCCTCCCCGAGTTAATGCCCATAGGCTTTAGCTAAGTGGGCTAATGTGAAGTCATGGGACTCAGGTTTGAACCCCAGTCAATCCAAATGGCATTGTCCAATAGATTATGAACGCAGCCAGAAAGAGGTCTTGAAAGGAGACAGATACCCATCTTCATACCTCTTATCTCCTACCACAGGGCTATTCAAAATAATTACTCACATATGTTATTCAGCGGAGAGTGACATCTTAACAAAAAATTTGATTTCTGACTGGACTTCCTATCACCTTTTAACTAGGCTATTAATATGCAGTTTGTCTGCAAAGGCCATGGCAAAAGGTGTATATTAGATCATTTAATGAATTGCCTCCAACAATCACACCCTTGCACTTTTTTCATAGGACTTATAATTGCCTATTAAAAAATTTAAAGACTAAGTCCGAGCATTGTTTGTACCACTTCGAGAGGATGTCAGTTGAACGACCTGTACTTACAGGGTTTTCAAAGGCTAGAATTGAAGGCCTATTATCTAACGAAGCCTGTTTCGGTTTAGGCTGTGCAAAAATCAGTGACCTACAGACATATCAAGGTTTCACTTATGATAAGTGTTGTTTTGAAAGGTGGTCTAGTCCCTGAACCTGCAAATGGATCCAATAGAACATTGTTGGCTGTACTATATTGAAAAATACTTTTAGAGTACATTGTGGTCATTTGGCCCATTATAGTGGAAGGTCATACTCAAGCTGCTCGGCGAGTATTTGTGTAAGTACACTGCACATTGATGCTGTTGTAGGTGGAAGAGCCTGTTGGATTGTCAGAGAAGGCTCTGGGGTATAGGGGGGTAGCGAAGTGGGGGGGCTCAGGTGTGGGCTGTCATCGCCCTGAGGCATGATGCATGATGGGTAGAGGCAGCTCAGGTGGGAGCTAATTGAGTGTCAAATGAGTGGGAGAGAGCCTTGGGAAATGGGAGATAGTGCCGCAGTGTCACAGCTGCACCCTCCCAACATCCCCAGCAACCGCCAACAATGGGTCACCCTCTGTCTGCTAATGTCACCAATAACAGCCAATAACAGTCAATAACCCCCAATGACAGCCAATAACAGTCAATAACAGCCAATAACAGCCAATGACAGTGGATGAAAACACTTGACAGCTATGTGGATATGTCTTTTCATTCACTAATCAGCAATAAAGTGGCTGCTTTGAATGTTGTTGCATTCAAAAAACAAGAACTGTCACACGTGCTATTGTAATCACTTCAATGACAGCTCATAGCCAAGATGAGGATTCGTGTAAAACAGTTGATGGTCTCATACTGAGGCCTTGTATGCTGTCCTCACAATGCCTCAGTACGCTGTCCTGTGTGTGTGTGTGTGTGTGTGTGTGTGTGTGTGTGTGTGTGTGCGTGCGTGCGCGTGTGTGGGTGTGTGTGTGTGTGTGTGGGTGTGTGTGTGTGTGTGTGTGGGCAGGCGGGCGTGTGTGTGTGCGCGCGTGCATGTGCATGTGCATGTGGGAGTGTGTGTGTACATGTGTGTCTGTCTATCTGTGTGTGTATGTGTGTGTCTTTCCAGCGCTCTTGCTTCATCTGGTCCCTTTCTCCTTCAGTACAGTAGTGTTTCCTCTGGAGCATGATGACGGCATGGAGGTACAGTGCTGTGTAACTCTCTCTCCCTCTGTCTTTCTCTCCCACTTGCCCTGGGGACTGGGTCACCAGTATGTACAGGCCATCTGCAGTCAGTAAACTGGCTGGCTCCTGCATCCTTACAAGTGACACAGGCAGGTTAGCCCTTGAAAACCGTGTGCCATGTTGGTGTAGGACAGACACATGGTACAGGATCATCCCCCAAGCCGATAGAGACTTAACACACAAACGCCTCAATGATAATGCTCCTTAAATGGCTCTATTGATTTTAATGTAGCCCGGTGCAAATGTATTTTATGAAAGTCAATATGTTGAGCAGGTCCCTTCTCTAATGTAAATAGCCGGTTAAAAGTCTATTAGCATGGTTATCGATGGGGCCTTCGTAATTATGTGGAGCGATGCACTGCTTGCTCTTTATCAAAATGTGTCTCCAGGTGACATTTTCTTTAAGGCTGAAATAAAAATAGATATATGCATGGGGGAAAGTATACTAATTGTAAATCGAAGGTGTGGACCTTATGTGTGTATGTGTGTGCTTGTGTGCTATCATGTGCGTGTGTGTGTCTTTGTGCGTGTGTGCGTATGTGTGTGTGTGTGTTGGGTTGTGTCTGATTGATATGCCTGGTTTTGAGTGTATTGCGTTATTTAGGATTTGTAAGTGTTTGTGCATCGGAGTATAACCATGTTGTCCTCGAGTAGGGAAACAAGTAGGCGCTCCCATAACTCCAAATCCCTCTATCTTTCTTTCTTTTTCTTTCTCTCTTTCCTTCCCTCTCCCTCACTTGAGTCCCTTGCTCTTCAGCTACACGACTGGGTGACACCACTTAATTGGAGACTGCATTAAAACATGTTCTATCCTGTACTTCAGCCCCTCTGCATAATTGCCAGTAGAGCAACACCTCATTTCAACTGCAGAGAAGTAGATGAGAAAGAAAGAGACAGAGAGAGAGAGAGGGAGAGAGAGAGAGAGAGACTGATCTTGACACTAGCCAGTGAGTTAAGAGGGAGAAGGAGAGAGAGAGAGAGAGAGAGAAATTCTAGACAATTTCCTGGACAAAAGGTATCACTTTAATAGTGAAGGTGTACACTTGGCAGTAGAAACACTAAACAGTATATTTGACCTCTCATCTTCCCTATTAAATCAAAAAATGTCAAGTTGACAACCTAAGAAAATGTACCACTTCTGGGAAAATTGGAGAACTCTAAACAAACAACAACACCAAGAGTTATCTATCCAAAACGGAGAGGTATGGATAAACCACTTCTCCAATCTTTTTGGCTCTTTAACAAACTCAAACATCAAAAACATATACATGATCAAATACAAATCTTAGAATCCACTATTAAAGACTACCAGAACCCACTGGATTCTCCAATTACATTGAATGAACTACAAGACAAAATAAAAAACCCTCCAACCAAAAAGGCCTGTGGGGTTGATGGTATCCTGAATGAAATGATAAAATATACAGACCACAAATTAAATTGGTTATACATAAATTCTTTAACATCATCCTTAGCTCAGACATCTTCCCCAATATTTGTAGCCAAGGACTGATCACCCCAATCCACAAAAGTGGAGACAAATTTGACACACACATTTCTTTCCACAGGGCGGGGGGTGAGACAGGGAATCAACTTAAGCCTCACCCTCTTCAACATATAGATCAACGAATTGGTGAGGGCACTAGAACAGTCTGAGGCACCCGGCCTCACCCTAGAACAATCTGACAGACAAGGCAAGAAGGGCCTTCTCTGCCATCAAAAGGAACATAACATTTGACACATGAAATAGGATCTGACTAAAAATGATTGAATCAGTTAAAGAACCCATTGCCCTTAATGCTTGTGGGACAAACACCAAATTTAGACTCTGCATGCAGAATTCTGCAAAAATGTCCTCTGTGTACAATGTAAAACCCAGATCCTCAAAAAGTTATACAACTGCACCATTGAGAGCATCCTGACCGGTTGCATCACCGCCTGGTACTGTATGGCAACTGCTCAGCATCTGACCGTAAGGCGCTACAGAGGGTAGTGCGTATGGCCCAGTACATCACATCCAGGACCTATATACTAGGCAGTGTCAGAGGAAAGCCCAAGAAATTGTCAGAGACTCCAGTCACCCAAGTCATAGACTGTTTTCTCTGGTACCACACGGATAGTGGTACGGGAGCGCCAAGTCTTGGACTAAAAGGCTCCTTAACAGCTTTCGCCCCCAAGCCAAAAGACTGCTAAACAATTAATCAAATGGCCACCATTATACATATACATATACATATATACAGTCCCCCCACCCCCTCCATTTGTTTTGTACAATGCTGCTACTCGCTATTTATTATCTATGCATAGTCACTTCACCCCTACCCACAGTACATGTACAAATTACCTAGACTAACCTGTACATTGACTCGGTACCGGTACCCCCTGTAAATAGCCTCGTTATTGTTATTGTTATTTTATTGTGTTATTATTTTTTACTTCAGTAAAAAATTTGGTAAATATTTTCTTAACTCTTTCTTGAACTCTACTGTTGGTTAAGGGCTTGTAAGTAAGCCTTTCACGGTAAGGTCTACACTGACCACTGCTTTATTGAATTTATAAAATCCTCTGGCTCAATTTGGCATGAGCGTCTGCAATACAAATTGATGGAAAGTGGGGTTGAGAGAAAAACATACGACATTATCAAATTGTGCGGTTAAAATTGGCAAAAGAACACACACATTTCTTTCCACAGGGCCGTGGGGTGAGACAGGGATGCAGCTTAAGCCCCACGCTCTTCAATATATATCAACGAATTAGCGAGGGCACTAGAACAGTCTGCAGCACCCGGCCTCACCCTACTAGAATCTGAAGTCAAATGTCTACTGTTTGCTGATGATCTGATTCTTCTGTCTAGATTTTCTGCACAGATTTTGTCAGACCTGGGCACTGAAAGTAAATCTCAGTAAGACAAAAATAATGATGTTCCAAAAAGGTCCAGTTGACAGGACCAGAAATACAAATTCCTTCTAGACACTGTTGCACTTGTGCACACAAAAAACTATACATACCTCGTCATAAACATCAGCGCCACAGGTTACTTCTACAAAGCTGTGAATGATGTGACTATCTACAGACTCAGTGAGCATAGCCTTGCTATTGAGAAAGGTCTCAATATCTCTCAAGAGATATAGGCTATGTGCCACACTGCCCGCAAAATGAGGTGGAAACTGAGCTGCACTTCCTAACCTCCTGCCAAATGTATGACCGTATTAGAGACACATTTTTCCCTCAGATTACACAGATCCACAAATCATTTGAAAACAAACCCCATTTTAATAAACTCCCATATCTACTGGGTGAAATACCACAGTGTGTCATCACAGCAGCAAGATTTGTGACCTGCTGCCAAAAGAAAAGGACAACCGGTGAAGAACAAACACCATACTAAATACTACACATATTTATGTTTTTTATTTTATTTTGTACTGTAACTATTTGCACATCGTTACAACACTGTATATAGACATAATATGACATTTGAAATGTCTTTATTATTTTGGAACTTCTGTGAGTGTAATGTTTACTGTTCATTTTTATTGTTTATTTCACTTTTGTTCATTATCTACTTCACTTGCTTTGGCAATGTTAACATATGTTTCCCATGCCAATAAAGCCCTTAAATTGAATTGAGAGAAAGTCAGATTGCCGGTAGAGTAACATCTCACCTTTACTGCAGAAAGAATTAGATGAGAGAGAGAAAAATAGGGAGGATGGAGAGACCTGGCTTGACACTAGCCAGCAGGTTGTCCTGGCAACAGCAGTGGAGCTAGAACCTTTTATCCAAAGAGCGCTTGAGGCGACTCAGGAGGTCCAGTGACTGTTTCCAAATGCAATAACATTGTTTTACTGCAGCTTCCACTGTGACGCAAACAAAACACCAGACCTAGCTACAGTGTATAGGCAACAAATCATGACTCAATACATTGGGAGCATTTAACTGCCAGAAGTTGGCAGGTGTACCGGTGCTATCCCACTGTTATTCTGGAACTTATGCATGATTAAATAAACAGTATGCTGCCATTTGCAAAGTATACATAAACACATCTACCTGTCAATTACGGCACAATAACTTAAATTTGGTCCATCAGAAAACAACAAGGCTGTTTTATGGTTGTGTGAGTGTGTTATGAAGGTGTGCACACTGGGTCTCAGAAGAGTGCATGGTTTCTGCACAGCAACAGCCTCATTGAAGCTGTTACTCAGGATATACAGTCAGTGTGTTACCTTCCCGTCTATGACGTGGGTTCCTAAATCATTTACGTTCAATGTGTATTTGTCAGCTCTTTCGTGAAAGCACTTGGCCCTTTGAAGACTCTTAATGAGGAGTGAATAAAAGGAGGAAAGTCCTCCTAGCTTGTGCCAGTAATATGTTTGTTAGGGTAAGAATTCCCTCATTGCAGTAGCACACAGTCATTTCTTCTTGTGGCCCTGGCGAATCTGTTTAATATACTCTGTTGACTTTGATAAAGCATGCCGTGGAAATGCTTGGCTCTCTACCCAGCTTTCCCCCAGTTGAATTCATGATATGCCTATTCAGCAAAATTACAGTGTGAGCCTTCTGAGCTACAGTGAGAGAGAGATTTAAACCTCCTCTCCTCCAGTAACTCACAGAATGCAGTCTTTCATGGGTGTGATGGTGGAGTGTTGGGCAACTTGGTCTCACACCAACACAAAACAGAGTTTTCCCACTAAGCATTTAACATCAGGCAACATCTTTTGTACATCACTGAGGCTGTCGCTGTGCAGACCGGCTGTCATAAAAAAAAAAATTGGTGCGGTCTGGAAAGGCCTTGATTTTAACATCTATGTTTGGTTCAGATTTGGTCCAGTCCGGACCAGACCAAATCTGAACGGATCATAGACATATACAGTGCACTCGGAAAGTATTCAGACCCCTTCACTTTTTCCACATTTTGTTACGTTACTGCCTCATTTTAAAATTGATTCATTCGTTTTTTCCCCTCATCAATCTACACCAAATACCCCATAATGAAGAAAGCAAAAACAGGTTTTTAGAAATTGAATGTACTCTTGTTTTTACAAGTTTGGACAGCACAGTACAGTACAGTAGAGCACAGAATAGTATAGTATATACCAGTACACAGTACAGTACAGTACACAGAACAGTACACAGTACAGTAAATAAAAGTAAAGTATAGTATAGTAAAGTACAGTAGAGTAGAATACAGTAGATCACAGTAGAGTACTGTAAAGTAAATTAAAGTATAGTGTACTGTATTATATCCTACTTTACTCTGCTGAACTAAACGGTACTGTACTATACTCTACTTTTCTTTAGTATGCTATGTACTTTCCTGTAATGTATTGTAGTCTACTGAATTAAAATATACTCTACTATGCTCTACTGTACTCTACTGAATAAAACTTGACCATCCTGTAATGTACCATACGGTACTGTGCTCTATTCTCCTGTACCGTACCATACCATACGATATTGTGCTCTGCTGTCATGTACTGTTCCATACAATACGGTACTTTGCTCTGCTGTTCTGTACTGTACCATACCATACAGTACTTTGCGCTACTGTTCTGTACTGTACTAAACTGCCATACTGTAATGTGATGTTTAAACTTGTGAAACTTCGCCAAGACGTCTATGATTCGTTCAGATTTGGATCTGGTCCGCACCGACCAAATGTTTCCTTATTTTGGGGCGAAACTCATTAGAATAATATCTAGCATGCTTTGCAAGTGTTTGTTTTAACATTTCCATTTTTGTCATTCAGCAGATGCTCTTATCCAGAGCGACTGACAGTCAATGCATTTAACTAAGATATATAAACCACAACACATAAGAGTCATAGCAAGTAAATAAAATGATCTATAACCGTTACTGAGAATGTTATTTTAGTTGAAGTGGTCTGTTGGTTCATTCAGTAGGGTGGACTACTTTGAACATCATCTTTTAGTGCTTTTGAAAGCTAACATAAGTACATATGACAGATGGGAGCAATAATAAACATTCTGTTGCATTTTCAGTTGTCTCATTTTTCCTACATTATTGTGAAATAACACTTACTTCATTGAGCACGTATGTGCATTTAAAGTTTGTCCATAGAATCAATGACCAGAAAATACAATTTTCAACATCTCTATATAATGCATTTTCGATGCCCATATAAGACGTCCCCTCGACTTCCGGAAAATAAGTATTTTCAACGTCCTCTTTTCAACATCCATTTAAGTGTCCGTGTGACACGGAACCCAAACCGGCTGTGCGCGCGCGCCATTGTGCATACATTTATTTTGTCCCCCCACACCAAACGCGATCACGACATGCAGGTTAAAATATCAAAACTCTGAAACAATTATATTAATTTGGGGACAGGTCGAAAATGCATTAAACATTTATGGCAATTTAGCTAGTTAGCTTGCACTTGCTAGCTAATTTGTCCTATTTAGCTAGCTTGCTATTCCATTGTGGGAATCTATATATGTACACATTTAATTTGTTTTAACAAGGAATACATGTGCAGTATAATCTTTCTCTAAGTTTCATTTCACATTTTATGTGGAACATTACGACATGGCAAATAAAAAAAATAAAAAGTTTGTGCGAGAGATAGAGACAGAGAGACGGAGAGAGAGAGACAGACAGAGAGAGAGAGACAGAGAGAGAGAGAGATCACTGGTGTTTTTTACATTCTAACATACAGTACTTTATATGCAGCAGACCATTTCATATATAGATAATTGTACAGTGGGCATATATGATGTCTGATGATTCAGGACAGTGCATTTGTGATGATGATGATGATGATGATATTAGTGAGAAAAGTATCAGGGGGCCTCATTCTGATATTTCATATTCTGTTCATCATTATTTCATCATATCCCTCCCACAACCGTCTTCATATCTAAGAATGTGCATTCCTCTTCCCTGCTCGCTTCCCTCTCATTGTTCAAGACACTGCTAGTCAATTACTATGAGTAAAAGAGATACAATGTTTGAAACGTCGGCTTGGCTGGCAGCAGCTGTCTTTGGAACTCGGGCCACTGGTTTCTAAGATGCCGAAGTCGTAACTGAGGTCTTGGATGTCGATGGGGTGTATGAGCTGATTATATTATTCTTTCATACTTAAACCCCAGCAGTAGCTTGTATTAAAGGCATTCCATGAAAATCCAGTAAAGTATTTGAGAGTTTGGAGTTATGGCTAGATGGTCTAATTACACCATTAAGAGATTGTTGTCTTATTTGCAGTTCATCGTTCATTACGTAGCAACTGGTACATATTAGGTATGTTGATAATGGGCAAGCAGGTAGCCGCTAGTTGAGCCCTGCATGATAAAAATGTTGATCTCTTATTTAACAGTAAACTGATAGAGACTTGTGACTAAGAAAATGGGTACACATTATGGAGTGAGAGCTGTACTCCATGAAATAGCTCATATTATGATTGATATATAAGGGTTGTCTGACCCACATTACCTGACGGGTGATATATAAGGTTCATCTGGCCCACGTTGTAGATGAAGGGGAGGAGACAGGTTAAAGAAGGATTTTTAAGCCTTGAGACAATTGAGACGTGTATTGTGTATGTGTGCCTTTCAGAGGGTGAATAGGTAAGACAAAATATTTAAGTGTCTTTGAACGGGGTATGGTAGTAGGTGCCAGGCGCACTGGTTTGTGTCAACAACAGCAATGCTTGGGACACCAAACATATTCACAATTTAACTTCAAAATAAGTTGATACAATGGAAACTAAGCTGCCTGTATACCTTTGTAGGGTGGTTTCATGCTTTAGTCCTACATTATGATTAACTGGATTTCAAATATATATATATATATATACAGTACTAGTCAAAAGTGAGCACACACTTACTCATTCAAGGGTTTTTCTATATGTTTACTATTTTCTACATTGTAGAATAATAGTGAAGACATCATACATATGAAATAACACATATACAATTATGTAGTAAGCAAAAAAGTGTTCAACAAATCTAAATATATTGTATATTTGAGATTCTTCAAAGTAGCCACCCTTTGCCTTGATGACAGCTTTGCATACCCTTGGCATTCTCTCAACCAGCTTCACCTGGAATGCTTTTCCAACAGTCTTGAAGAATTTCCCACATATGCTGAGCACTTGTTGGCTGCTTTTCCTTCATCCTTGACTCTGCGGTCCAATTCATCCCACACTATCTCATATGGGTTGAGGTCAGGTGTGTGTGTGCGTGTGTGTGTGTGCATTTTTGTGTGCATTTGTGCATACATTTACTTTTATCATATGGTTTACATACATATGGTGTGTAAATTATTTGTTCTCTAATCAGACATATGTACTGGACCACAGGACAGCTTCTCTTACCTCATGTGTCTGTGTGTGTGTATATCAGAGGGGGGGTGGATAAAAGCAGCAGACTGACATTTACAGAACGGAGAATCAAATCATAAGAGGAGTGGGTGAGTGAGAGAGAGAGAGAGAGAGAGAAAGAGAGAGAGAGAGAAAGAGAGAAAGAGAAAAAGAGAGAGAGAGAAATAGAGAGAAAGATAGAGAGAGAGAGAGAGAAAGAGAGAGGGTTCAGACCCTCAAGCTAAATGATGAGCTAAATGGCTTCGAGCTAAATTATGAGCTTGGAGGGTACTACGGTGTTGAAGGCTGAGCTATAGTCAATGAACAGCATTCTTACATAGGTATTCCTCGTGTCCAGATGGGATAGGGCAGAGTGCAGTGCAATGGCGATTGCATCGTCTGTGGATCTATTGGGGCAGTAAGCAAATTGAAGTGGGTCTAGTGTGTCAGGTGAGGTATAGGTGATATGATCCTTATCTAGCCTCTCAAAGCACTTCATGATGACAGGAGTGCTACGGGGCGATAGTCATTTAGTTCAGTTACCTTTGTTTTCTTGGGTACAGGCCTGGGATAGGGAGAGATTGAATATGTCCTTAATAAACACTCTAGCCAGCTGGTCTGCACATGCTCTAAGAACGCGGTGAGGGATGCCATCTGGGGCGGTAACCTTGCGAGGGTTAACACGCTTAAATGTCTTACTCACGTCGGCCGTGGAGAACGAGAGCCCACAGTCCTTAGGAGCGGGCCTCGTTGGTGGCACTGTGTTAAAGCGATTAAATATTCACTTACTTTTGGTAAAACGTTTTCTGATTTGTCATCCAAATGGTCCCAGCTATAACATGTAGTGTCGTTTTGTTAGATAAAATCCTTATTTATGTCCCAAAAAGTTGGTTTAGTTGGCGCCATCGATTTGAGAAATCCACTCGTTCAACATGCAGAGAAAGGAATCCGAAAATCTACCCCTAAACTTTGTTTCAACAAGTCAAAATATGTTTCTATTTGCTCTTCAGATACCCGAAAATGTAATCAAACTATAATATTTCTTACGGAAAGAAGTATATTCAATGGAAAACCAATTTTAGCAGGTGCTTCCTGTCTTCATGGTGCAGGCAAACACGAATTTCCAAAACTGTGTCCCTGTAATAAAACTGATATTTGTAATTCGTTTTTGAAGTTACAAGCCTGAAACCTTGAAAATAGACTGCTGACACCCTGTGGAAGCCATAGGGAGATAATTCTCAGTTTGACCTTATTCTTGCCATTCTAATAGGATGGTCTCTCTCAAAAATAAAATTTTGTGTGTTTTTTCTTTGGATTTACTCCTACCATATATATTGTGAAATATTCTCCTACATTATTTTAAAATTTCTACAAACTTCAGAGTGTGTTCTTTCCAATGGTACCAATTATGTGCATATCCTTGCTTCAGGGCCTGAGCAACAGGCAGTTTACTTTGGGCACGTCATTCAGGCAGAAATTGAGAAAAAAGGGGCCTAGCCAGCAAAGTTAAAATCCAGAGCTGCAATAAATGCGGCCTCAGGATATGAGGTTTCCCGTTTGCATGAAGTCCAGTGTAGTTCCTTGAGGGCCGTTGTGTTATCGTCTTGAGATGGATTATACATGCCTGTGACTATAACCGAAGAAAATTCTCTTGGGAGGTAATATGGTCGGCATTTGACCGTGAGGTATTCTAGGTCGGGTGAACAAAAGGACTTGAGTTTCTGTATGTTATCACAATAACACCATGAAACATACACCACCGCCTTTTTTCTTCCCGGAGAGTTCTTTATTCCTGTCTCTGTGATGTACTGAGAACCCAGCTGGCTTTATGGATGGGGACAGTATATCCCGAGAGAGCTATGGTTCCCTGAAACAGAGTATGTTGCATTCCCAGATGTATCTCTGGAAGGAGATCCTCGCCCTGAGCTCGTCTACTTTATTGTCCAGAGACTGAACACTACCAATTAATATACTCGCAAGCAGTGGATGGTGTGCACGCCTCCTGAGTCGGACTAGAAGTCCACTCCGAATACCTCTTCTCCGCCGGCAGCATCTTAGAGCCGCTCAGAGGCAGAAATGCAAGGCTATTTTATGGTAGCTGGTCATTGTGATTGCTTCCAAGAAATCATTTATATCAAGTATAATCTCCCTATTATACACTCTTAGAAAAAAAGGTTCCAAAAGGGTTCTTCGGCTGTCCCCATAGGAGAACCATTTTTGATTCCAGGTAGGACCCTTTTTGTTCCAGTTAGAACCATTTTGGGTTCCATGTAGAACCCTTAGTGGAAAGGGTCCAACTTGGAACCCAAAAGGGTTCTACCTAGTACCAAAAATAGTTCTACAAAGCATTCTCCTATGGGGACAGCCAAAGAACCCGTTTAGGTTCCAGGTTCTTGATTCTGAGAGTGTAGCATGAGGTATACCACAAATTTTTTGGTTCAGTACATTTGATACTGTTCAGTAAACATGGCAATTGTACTAGATTGTACTAGTGCTACGAAGGTGCTAAAACAGTGGCTTCTATTTTCAATACTAATATTTTTGTTTCTGATATGGGGACATGCAGAAGGGAGCTTTGATTTGTTCCAAAATATCTAAATGTTTAGTACTGACTGGTAAGGATATAATTATGCATCGAGAAAGTAATTCCAAACTTTACTGAAAGATTTCTTTAACCAACAACTTGGTTTCAGTCAATTTAGTCAACGACTGTGAAGTGCATGCTCTTGTAAGATATATCATTGTATTATGAACACAAAACACCTTTCAAGTTTGATTCAGAAACAATTAAGATGCCCAGATGCACAACGTTCTTCATCTAGACAAGCTAATATAATACACCCAGAACCTAGTCTTCATTTCATCCCTCTATCACCCCCAGACATTTGTAATGATTTCTTGCTCTCCTCTAACCTACATTAGAAAATTAAAATCCTATAATTATCTTCAATTAACGGAAAGGGGGCATACAGTGATTAAGAGAATCAAGTGAAGGGACTATTTTCATTATAATTTCCCTCTGATTTTCTTAACTTTCACCTTTTCCTTGCTTGGGCATCAATACAGCACACCAATTTTAATTAACCTTTGGAAAGTGAGAAGGAAACTGTGTGAGTTTTGCTTCCACTGGCTGAGGGACTGTTGGTAAACCACTGGGTGAAGGACTGTTGGTAAACCACTGGCTGAGGGACTGTTGGTAAACCACTGGCTGAGGGACTGTTGGTAAACCACTGGCTGAGGGACTGTTGGTAAACCACTGGCTGAGGGACTGTTGGTAAACCACTGGGTGAGGGACTGTTGGTAAACCACTGGGTGAGGGACTGTTGGTAAACCACTGGGTGAGGGACTGTTGGTAAACCACTGGGTGAGGGACTGTTGGTAAACCACTGGGTGAGGGACTGTTGGTAAACCACTGGGTGAGGGACTGTTGGTAAACCACTGGGTGAGGGACTGTTGGTAAACCACTGGGTGAGGGACTGTTGGTAAACCACTGGGTGAGGGACTGTTGGTAAACCACTGGGTGAAGGACTGTTGGTAAACCACTGGCTGAGGGACTGTTGGTAAACCACTGGCTGAGGGACTGTTGGTAAACCACTGGCTGAGGGACTGTTGGTAAACCACTGGCTGAGGGACTGTTGGTAAACCACTGGGTGAGGGACTGTTGGTAAACCACTGGGTGAGGGACTGTTGGTAAACCACTGGGTGAGGGACTGTTGGTAAACCACTGGGTGAGGGACTGTTGGTAAACCACTGGGTGAGGGACTGTTGGTAAACCACTGGGTGAGGGACTGTTGGTAAACCACTGGGTGAGGGACTGTTGGTAAACCACTGGGTGAGGGACTGTTGGTAAACCACTGGGTGAGGGACTGTTGGTAAACCACTGGGTGAGGGACTGTTGGTAAACCACTGGGTGAAGGACTGTTGGTAAACCACTGGGTGAAGGACTGTTGGTAAACCACTGGGTGAGGGACTGTTGGTAAACCACTGGGTGAGGGACTGTTGGTAAACCACTGGGTGAGGGACTGTTGGTAAACCACTGGGTGAGGGACTGTTGGTAAACCACTGGGTGAGGGACTGTTGGTAAACCACTGGGTGAGGGACTGTTGGTAAACCACTGGGTGAGGGACTGTTGGTAAACCACTGGGTGAGGGACTGTTGGTAAACCACTGGGTGAGGGACTGTTGGTAAACCACTGGGTGAGGGACTGTTGGTAAACCACTGGCTGAGGGACTGTTGGTAAACCACTGGGTGAGGGACTGTTGGTAAACCACTGGGTGAGGGACTGTTGGTAAACCACTGGCTGAGGGACTGTTGGTAAACCACTGGGTGAGGGACTGTTGGTAAACCACTGGGTGAGGGACTGTTGGTAAACCACTGGGTGAGGGACTGTTGGTAAACCACTGGGTGAGGGACTGTTGGTAAACCACTGGGTGAGGGACTGTTGGTAAACCACTGGGTGAGGGACTGTTGGTAAACCACTGGGTGAGGGACTGTTGGTAAACCACTGGGTGAGGGACTGTTGGTAAACCACTGGGTGAGGGACTGTTGGTAAACCACGATTACTGCATTTAGATGGTTGATTGGTTTAGATGGTTTGTTTTATTTCCAGGGTGGACTGGTGACAGATGGTTCCTTAGAGAGAAGCTAACTGCACACATTAATCACTATGTAAGTGTGCACTCAATCACAGTACTACTGATGTGTGTCAATCAACACTGTGGAGATGCTTGGGAAGCAGTTTGTTTGTTGACGTTGCAATGAAATATTAATTAATGTGAGCTGTGATTATGATTATGGCTACTGTAATGATCATCTTTATCATAGTCATGGTCTTTGACTTTATGATATTTTATTTTACTATTATGTCCCTGACTGTTTCTTTTCATCAGTGTAACTCGTGGTAGGGGCTAAACGCCCTATCCTTTTCCTTTAAAAAACAAATTAAAAACAAATTATGCGTCAGCTCTTGTATTCCTAGTAAGGGTAACACTGTAAGAGTGTTCAGAAGAGGAACATATCACCTGAAGTGTATTACATTGCATAGAAATCCATTAAAATGCATTTCAATACACTATCAGTGTTATCATTTGTAATCTGACATTTGTAAAACACGTGCCACACCTAAAGCATTTTTCAGGTGAATGGTTTGACATTGTTGCATTGTGGTGCCACTAGTAGTTAATGTCTAGTACTGTTTTTGTGCTCTAACCAACAACTAACAAACACACATATTTATGATGGATAAAAAAGTCCCAGGGCTTCAAAGTGATATTTGTAGATGAAAATGACTCAGCACCACCCCTCCTCTCGGATCCCGAGGGATTAGGTTACCCCATATGCCACTTCTGCATCCAAGATGGCTGCCCTGGAGGTTACACAACCAGGCATGAATAATTTACGCCTCAGAAACCTGCCACTTCTCACTCTCTCTCGCTCTTGCTCTCTCTCTCGTCCTCAAGCTTGGTTAGATGAATTGACATTATTGGTGGACCCAGACACTATACCATGAAAACTATTACAAAGGTGTGTCTGGCTTTGCATTCTTAACCAATCTAGAATTGATGTTATTGTTGTGAGTAATTTGATGGAAATGGGAGAATGAATGGCTACTTTTGTCAGCCAGGTCACCCGTGACACAAGTCAGTATTCAACGTCCATGTCTGAGGAGGTCGGGAGATGACGTGGAAACGGGCCACTAGGGGCAAACAGTGACTGATTGTTACCTTCAAGTAGGTTTTGGTTTTGCTTGGGTGCTGTGGACGGGAATGGCGGATGAGCGTAAGCATCCGCCCCTGATTCCGAAGGTTTCAACTTTGAACCCAGCGATAGAAATGTGCTTTTTGTTTTTTGGATTTTTGTTTCAAAACCTATGCCAAACCTTAACACTTACCTAAACCATATGGAGTTAATGTCTAACCTTAACATTTAAGAGTTAATGCCTAAACTTAACCCTACAAATTTGGAGTTAATATCAAACTTAACCTAAAAAACATTGAAATTTGACGTTTGAGAAACATGGATGAACAGTGAGACTGACAGCTAGTTGAGTTTTGTAGCTAGGTCTGAAGTCTGCATGAGCATCATAGGTCAATATATGCTGTTACGGGATACTTTATCAAAGTAACTTTTCATACATAGATATATGATTATCTTTGATCATATGGGGGAATGTTGAAAAATCTGCCCACCTCTGAGTACTTTAAAATGTATGTCTCAGCTAGAATGTGATTTGTGTCTGTTTGTTTCATACTGAACTCCCTGGCACATGGAGATGGTCCTTACTTCCTTGTAGTGCCCAAGGCTGTGTGCTTAGCATGCAGGAGAGAGAGCTGGGGTCTGTGTCCTCTGCTAGGGGCTGCCTCTCCTCTGCATACCTCTGGGATAGAGGTGCATTTGGGCTGGGGGAGTTAATACGGGCCCTGGATTGGGGCAAATGCAGGCCCTGGATTGGGGCAAGCCCAGGTGGTAAACGTGATGCCTCCCCCCAAGCAGTAGACACTGTATGGGAGCAGGGCTGCTGTGATCCTTCCAGAAGCAGGAGAGAGAGCAGGGAGAACTTCAGGGAGCAGACGCACCAGTTAATGCCTGCAGGGCGATGGAAAAGAAAACTGGGAGAGCATCTTGCAGGTGTTCACACACACACACGAGCACACACACACACACACGTATACTGTATAAAGTCTATATAAATATATTTACATGGAAAACTACTTACAAAAACACAGACATGCAGTATCAGTCAAAAGTATGAACACACCTACTCATTCAAGGATATTTCTTTATTTTTTACTACAATAATAGTGAAGACATCAAAATTATGAAATAACACACATATAATCATGTAGTAACCAAAAAAGTGTTAAACAAATAAAAATATATTGTATATTTGAGATTCTTCAAGGTAGCCACCGTTTGCTTTGATGATAGCTTTGCACACTCTTGGCATTCTCTCAACCAGCTTCACCTGAACAGTCTTGAAGGAGCTCCCACAAAGGCTGAGCACTTGTTGGCTGCTTTTCCTTCACTCTGCGGTCCAACTCATCTCAAACCATCTCAATTGGGTTGAGGTCAGGTGATTGTGGAGGCCAGGTCATCTGATGTACCAGTCCATCACTGTCCTTCTTGGTCAAATAGCCCTTACACAGCCTGGAGGTGCATTGGATCAAAATAGTATAAAAAAGAAAAACCCTGGAATGAGTAGGTGTGTCGAAACCTTTGACTGGTACTGTACCTTTAGGCATACAAAAAAATGCACACACACACACAAGCACACGCTCACGCACACACACTGACATACACACACACACGCACGCACGCACGCACCCACGCACGCACGCACGCACGCACGCACACACACACACACACACACACACACACACACACACACACACACACACACACACACACACACACACACACACACACACACACACACACACACGCACACACACACACACACACACAGTTCACAACATCACTTTAAAACGATAAATAATTGACTTCATGGGAAAAAGAGGCAATTATCACTGTCGATTTACCACATCTGTGACTGACATGAAGGCTTAAAAACTCAAACAAGGCTTTTATAAGGTTCTAAAAATCCATGCTCTACCGGGGCAAGACGGAGGGTTTTCTGCTCTAGTACAGAGAGATATATCCACACTTTGTCTTTCAAAGACGACAGAAAAGACACAACACATTGCTTATTTCGTAGCAGTAGTTTCCTACAGCTATATACTTGAAAACGCTTGACAAAGGACCTTTGAAATTGTGGGCATGCTTTCTACATATGTGGGCAATTTCAGCAATATTCAAACTTAAACCTAGCAAATTAGTTTTATATTATCTCCTTTTAATTACTGATAGCTTTGCATTGTCTGTGAAGGCATTATCTGTGAGAAGAGTAGCTATACAATGTGTTAAAATAAATGTTACAGAGAATGACATTTTCACCCATCTGTTATTAGTGTGCAAACAGGATAGATGAAAGGAAAGTGGTTGAATTAAGCGTGCAGCCTTTAAGAGACCTGTTAGAAATGACATGGCATTGTGTGTCAGTTTCCATGGTCTACCATTGATGATGTCATGGTGGTAACATCATGCTCAGCCCTGGAAAGGGTCAGTGGGGAGACTGTGCACTGTCAGTACTTTAAATGCTGACTTTGAACGTAATCTTCAACCACATTCAATTTTCTCCCAAATTCACAGGCTGAAGTTAATCTTATCCCAGATTTATCTTGTTTGTGTTTTTGAAGATGTCGATGCCACGTGTGTGTGTTTTATTATTTATATCTGTAATTAAAGGTTCATTATTTGTATTAATTTAAGGTCAAATCTGTTCAGTTTGTTTCAGTTTTTAAAGTAAATAACTGTTTTGTTTTGCTTTGGGACTTCCTGGCAACACACGCCAGCAAAATTGACAATGCTGATAAACCCTGATAATATGTAGTATCCACAGACCTAAAACCTAAAAATCTCACACATTCCCTCTACATCTCTTTAGAGCTTACGTGGGAAAAGTATTTCCACATTGTGCTTTTATCAACAGATAAATGGTGAAGACAAACAATACAGGCCAGATTTGGACTGAAGGGTTGACTCTTAGGCATTGACATTTTGAAGCCTCGGATATCAACTACGTTTACATAACTACTGCTACTCACATTTTGTTTAGTTTCATCATGTTCCTTGCTATATTGTAATACAATTTGCGTAGCTCCAAAATCACCATGCAGTATAAAGAAATGAATTCAGCACTGCCAATGTAATACAGATTTGCACTCTTTGCTGTTGTCTTTTTGTTATCATACTAGTTACACGCACCGCCGTTCTGTTAATGTAACAACATGATGCAATATAAGACCATTTGTACAAAATTAGTCTTACAATATGAACCTCCTCACAATATATTTGATTGCATTCATATTTAATGGCAGATTGAGCTTATTTTTGTTCCTGTGCAATTCATTGTTTCGTTAAATGATTGTTGTGCATAAGACAATTCATGTGAAGTCATTCTAAATAGGATAAATTAAAACATGAAACCCGGAGCCCTGTGTTGCTTTTATAATACTTTCAAAAGGCACAATTACCCTGAAAATAGCTGCTTTCCACATCACTGGCACTTACAGTGAGTGACCTTTTTCCTTTATTTAAAAAAAACACTTTTTATTCAGACCGTTCTGAAAGGAGAGGGGGAGACAGGCAAGTGGGAGCATGATTATTGAACCCATGTCTACAAGAGGTGAACAGTATATATAACGGGGGAGCTTTATAGCTACACAAGAGGCTCTGCACACAATGACCCTGATTCATCATGCAAGCTGCTCTTCAAACCATTTGAATGAACATGTAGAGCTCAGAATGAACATGTAGAACTAAAATGACTAAATCAAATAAATCTACAACATGGTGTGGGCATGCTTTAGCTCCACATACATAAAAAAAAAGCTATCCTCTGAAACACATTTTCCTAATAAAAATATTTTTCTCCTTAGAACCAAACCACATCAACACAACCAGGTGATTGATTCAGAGAGGGAGAGAAAGAGCGAGAGAGAGAGGGGGAGGAAGTGCAAACTATGCCAGGCCCAGTTGTATTCACCACACATTTCAGGACTATTTTTATCACATGCTAATTAGCTACACTTTTATTTCTGGTATCCCACACCATGGAGAGACCACAGGGGGTTAGCACTACAGTAAAGAGGATTCTTCTAACCTCGTCACTTTTTAACTGCTTCGGCATTGCCGAACGAACAACCAACTGATGAAAAGTGGCAATTATAACTTCAGGGTTATGATTTGGGAATCAGGTTTTCTCCACGTACCCCCCCCCCCCCCCCCCCCCACACACACTGCCATAAATCCACTGTAAAAAAAAAAAAGCAGAAGTGATTTAGTTGTGGCTTCAAATGTAAAAGATCAGTGACTTCACAATCAATCCCTTCACTTTCTAAGATGAAATAGGCGAGGCACACACTTCAGCGGAATTTCTCACAGATGATCCATCCAATATCCGTTGGTGGGGGAAGAGGCAAGAAATTAATTGTCCACTTCCCCAATATGAAACAATATGAGCAGAGAAGTGTTTTCTGTGTGTGTGCGCGTCACATCACTCTTCTCTGCACTGCCCCTCTCTCTCTCTCTGAACTCCCACAGACAACTTTCAGACCAGCACTGCACTCCTCGCCATGATTTCAGAATTTCAAAGTTTCCATACAGGAGAGGCTATAAAATATATTTCCATGATGAAGCTCATTGGAAAATGCGATCAATTTCGAATATTTATAGTTTAAAATTTATCAGCAGTTCATAGTGTTTTATTGTTGGAAATGACAAAACCTGAATTAAAACCCTTCCCAGGATTGTATAGATATAATTCTATCATAGCTCCATCATCATGCATCAACTCATAACTTTCCATCATCATAATCAACTCACATGTGATTGATAGATGGGTGAACACGTAGTGTATCATTCTATAATCCTGTGAGAATCACAGAGGAGGCTGAGGCCACCTTAACCAGTGCTGCTTGCCACAGCAGTTTGAGGATCCATGTCATTCCCTCTGTCCAATAGACAAAGCAGTAAACAATGTTTAAGATGAATTCCCCTGACAGTCAGACTGTCTGCCTGAGACCATTTACTGACTGATTGAGATGATTTGATTGATCTCTCTCTCTCTCTCTCTCTCTCTCTCTCTCTCTCTCTCTCTCTCTCTCTCTCTCTCTCTCTCTCTCTCTCTCTCTCTCTCTCTCTCTCTCTCTCTCTCTCTCTCTCTCTCTCTCTCTCTCTCTCTCTCTCTCTCTCTGTCTCTCTCTGCGTCTCTCTGTCTGTCTCTCTGTCTCTCTGTCTGTCTGTCTGTCTCTCTCTCTCTCTCTCTGTCTCTCTCTGTCTCTCTCTGTCTCTCTCTGTCTCTCTCTGTCTCTCTCTGCCTCTCTCTCTCTCTCTGCCTCTCTCTGTCTCTCTGTCTCTCTGTCTCTCTGTCTCTCTGTCTCTCTGTCTGTCTGTCTGTCTGTCTGTCTGTCTGTCTGTCTGTCTGTCTGTCTCTCTCTCTCTCTCTCTCTCTCTCTCTCTCTCTCTCTCTCTCTCTCTCTCTCTCTCTCTCTCTCTCTGTCTCTCTCTCTCTCTCTCTCTCTCTCAGATAATACTTACAAATAATTTTCAGGGTTATCATATTTGAAGACATATTCATTTGATGTCTTTCTCAGATACTCTTCTGTCATATCTGGCCTCAACAGAAAAAGTTGAATCTTCAGTTTCATCGCCCCAGTGCTTCAAACCTGAGACTCTGCAACAATAAAATCCGCTAAGCACATTACCACTTCGAGTTTCATCCATTATGCAAAAACCACAGCGGTTGATGTCAGAATGTATGCCCGTAGTCAGACGAAGGGCAGAAGCCATAAAGGCCACGTTTTAGGACAGATTGCTAAAACAGAAAACTAAGTGACTTTGGACCGCGTCATGGCAACGGAGGATGGTACCATAGTCGTTTGGCTAATAGCAGCAGAGCTCGTTTCGAAAGCATTACAGGGATGTATTGGACCCCTCTCTGCAAGCGGCAAGGGAGCGAAACTGATACCCTCCACCTTCTCCCGGCATTATGTCGCAGCTTGTCGGCAGTCAGGTTGCCGTCTGTGTATGATGATTCCCGGTGCCTGGCAGGTGCAGCGTCTCAAGGGGAGAATGAGGGTACAGGCTGCTCCCATCCCTCTGATTCCTCACTTTCCCCCTGCTCCCCTCCAAACTGCAGCCTGTCTATTGTAATAGAAAGTGTCCACAGCAAATTGCTCACCTGCACTTTTCCAGAAAGAAAGAGAATGTGAAAGTGTGATCCTCCTCCCATATAGTCAGGACAGGTATGCTCGCGGGACTGGATTTGTTGATGTGTCTATGATGCCTTTTTGGAACTTCTTTCTAGAGTCAGAAAATGCTTGGATACAAAAAAAAATACATACAAGGAATTAACCACAATTCCCTTGATTGCGCAAATATCTCTTTACATTTTTCAAACCAACTTTGCCTTCCAATTCAATATCTCTTAATTACATTCAAGAAATAATTATATTTTAAAACTTGAGAATGCTAAGTTTTAATATAATTATTCCAATTGTAATGAAGAGGAATGGAGCTACAGAGTGTAAGCTTGCAGCTCTCCCAGGATGAATAAATAAAAACATCAATCACCAGATTGGAGGACATTGGAAATGCCTATTTCTGAGATAAGGCGTTCTCTGGATCCACATCAAGCCACAGTACATCACCTACATTCCTACCCACACAGGAAAGGGGAGGATGCTTTTCTAATTACATACTACTCAATCCTGCCCCAATTAACAGCGTTCCGTGCTAAAACTCAATCAATCAGTCACATTTTATTATACTATGGCAGTGCTTGGAGCATCAAAGATGAATTGAAATGATAATAAACCTGATGGATTAAAAAAAAAGGTTTGAAGGGCACACTCGCTACTCATATAGAAAATTTCAAAATCAACTGTCATGGGTAAAAGGCCATATAGGTATTTTTAATTTGAGATTTAATAGTTTATTTATTTGCACACTCAGGAGTGTGAAAATACAATTAGGCTGCTGCATTGACCTTATATACTACCAATTGGTCACATTTACACATACAGTACATTGGTTTAACCTTTACTTTTATAATTACTTACTTTAACTTCCATAACTGACACCAATAACAGCCAACAAAATCACCCTTTCAACATTCCTTATGAGCCCAAGTTAGGCATTTGACTGCTTGCGCCATTCTCAACTATTTTAACAATTCCACAATAAATCCCCATGCATTTGCAGCTTTCCTTCTCTGCAGCCAAGGCACACTCGCAATCTGCATATCGTTACTGTCACACTCCTCACACATCCTCTCTGCTTCATTATTCCGGTTAGCCAAATCCCCCTCCCCTGACCGAGCAGCGGAGTTATGCTGACATTTTAATGAAACGTCAGCAGGTGATATTTTTAAGATATTGAACCAGTACAATAGGACACAATTAACAGCGATTCATATCTCTCAGTAAATCTGCTCGAGGAGGCACTGCCTGCGCTGTCTTCCTCCTCCTACGCATGAGTGAGATGATCCATAGACAGTCATCTGCCGGTGAGACATCATTCAACTTATCAGCAAAATTTCCAACACACTTTAACATCGGGCAGGCAAAGACTGGGACACCAAAGTTTTTTCCCTGCAGCTTACGAGAGGATGTGTACATTTTTACAACACGAGAATATGGTACAGCTGTACATTTAAATTCCCTGGTGTGTAAATCTTTGCTTAGGAAATCATCTCTGTGTCTGTTACTACCAGAGAGGGTGTTTAAATGTACAGCACCCATGGAGGAGGCACATCAACACACTTCAAATATTGTGATTTAGTAGCCCGTGTCTAATAAGATGAAAGTCTACTGTATATTCCAGAACAGTCCTAAAGGTGCTATAGGATATGCATTGTAGCTTTGGGATCTTTTCTCTTAACAGTAACTATGAGTTGTATTTCAATATATAGGATAAATAGATGATGAAATAATCCATTACAAAGGCAAGTGAAAATGATCTTCCTCAAGGTGACAATAACAAAGTTAAATGGAAAATATGACTACCTTCGTATCCATTGGCTAGACGGTGAACGCTTTCTTCCAAAAGGCCTTGAAAATACGGTAGGGGTTTGGAGCACATTGTTATCCCAAAGACTTACCAAAAACAACTCCATCCATTGGGGGAGTTTGAGAAGAAGATGGAGGAGAGATAAGGAGAAAAGATAAACTGTTCATTGGCTTAAAATGGCTGACTTTTAAATCACCCTGTTATTCCTGCCCAGCTCTTATCCCACTTCCAGCAAGGTCACGGTGCAAACACACCACCAACCTCGTCACTAATGAATATCCATGCACATCCTCCTCCTCACCACGCCACACGTATCCCAGCGTACTGAGCGGTACTAGAAGGTCAAACAGCCTCCCAACACTGATAACGGCGTGGACTCAAAACATGGGGAGAATGGATGGATGGGGAGAACCCGGGTCATATCTCACGCCCATCTCCAACTGAGCTTTCATCTCATCTATGGGCTGAGGTCAAGCTAGCAGCCATGTCAAGTCGCAGCATACTATCCAGACTGAATGATGAGTGAAGCGTGTTTCCTAATGAAGCTCATCATTAAAAAACTCCACAACAAACTTGTCGGCTTATGATGCAACTTATCTCCAGAGTGAAGTAAAGGAAAATTAGGGGAGGTAGAGGTATGATGCAATAGGTTGTTTATTTTCTAGTAGAGTGTTTTTGTTCCATGCATACGGCAGGGGTGGTTGCTACCACTGAGAAATAGCAACCCTTGGTACGTTTCAACAAATGTTTTCTGCCCAATAAAGCCAGGTGATTTAATGTCACTACATGTTGTTCAGAAGGAATTGTTGGTGGGTGCATTCCTGCATTTCTCTATGTAAGAATGTCCTCCTAACCACTGCAGTAGCTGACAGGCTATCATCCCAAGATATCACAACAAGAAAGACACATCACAAGACTCATGCTTTGTTTAGCCAATGAAAATGGAAGCAGCGGCCCTCGTTAAAACTGCTGTGATGGAGGTTTGTGGTGATGGAGGTGAAGGTCTGGAAAGGCCCTGGACGGTTCTAAATAGGAAGTGAAGCAAAGGTGAGGAGGGAGACTGGGATAGATGGAGGAGAATGGTGGTGTTGGGAGAGGAGGAGAGCCAGGTTTATGGGCTGAGATAGGAGGGGGGTAGGGGGTTGAGAGGAGGAGGGAGAGACCTTCCACTGACTCTCTCCTCATTCCTGCCGAGTGATTGATGTGAGAAGGGCCTCGGAGCCCCTCAGGAAATGCTTCCCCCTCCCTCCTTCCCTTCGTCCTCTTCTCCCTCAGCACACTCTGGTTTCCCCCTCTGCTGGGTCCACAGTGGCTTGCCCCGGGCAGACAGTGATGGAGAGGGCGCTAACATAGTGGCACTGGGGGGGTGGATGAAGTGGAGAGGGATGAGGGGGGGGGGGGCACAGTGGAGTACAGCCCACGACAACAGCGCAAACCAGTGCCCTAGGCATTCCCTAAACATCCATCCAACCACTTTGCATCTCATCCATCGACTACATTGAACAACTTCCGGACTTAGAGCCGTGGAGAAGGGGAATGAGGAGCAACACAGGGATATTCAAATACTGCAAATGAGCAGTACTATAAAAACATTTTCTAAGCACAGTGTATTTTACAGGGGAATCTCCCAGCAAGTGTAGGACCTTATCTCAATGCTTCCAGCCAAAAGTATTTCCATTGGAATGCAAGGGATGATATTTAATCATTCTGCTGAGATCTGCAACACTAGGCTAATCTCCATTTTCACAATCACATAGTGCCTGTGGTTATGTGATTTCCTGCTGTTGGGTGAGGCACAGAAGTGGCGAACAATGCAATGTATTTCACTCTCAGAAAAGGACCAGGCAGTGTACGAGTATGTGGCATTAACATATTGGTATGCAGTTAACCCCAATAGGCGTGTTCAAATCAAATGTTATTTGTCACGTGCGCTGAATGCAACAGGTGTAGACTTTACCATGAAATACTTACTTACAAGACCTTAATCAACAATGAAGAGGGTTTGTTTTATTAAGAAAATGTTTGCAAAAAAAATGATGCAACACAATAAAATAACAATGAGGCTATATACAGGGGGTCCCGGTACTGAGTCAATGTACCGGGGAACGGGCTAGTCGAGGTAATTGAGGTAACATGTACACATAGACATAGATAATAAACATTGAGTAGCCGCAGCGTAAAAAAGGGGGTCAATTTAAATAGTCCGTGTGGCCATTTGATGAACTGTTTAGGTAGTCTTATGGCTTGGGGGTTGAAGCTGTTCACCCATCAGAGGAGGGGCAGGGGAGGAGGGGCGGGGGGGCTCTACTAATCTACTGTATATGGAATTGTTTTAAGAAGATCATTTTGCTATTTGATTTGACATTTTAAGACCCCTTGAGGTATTAAAAAAATATAGAAAAAATTGAGGCAACCAGTCAGGATGCTGTCGATGATGCAGCTGTAGAACTTTTTGAGGACCTGAGAACCCATGACAAATGTTTTCAGTCTCCTGAGGGGGAATAGGCGTTGTCGTGCCCTCTTCACGACTGTCTTAGTGTGTTTGGACCATGATAGCTTGTTAGTAATGTTTACACCAAGGAACTTGAAGCTCTGTTGACCCCAATCCAAGTCATAGTGCCTTCTTAACACAATCTGTGGTTATGCCCTGAGATGAGTTCATTTGATTAATATTCCTCAGGGAAAGAGGAGCCTGTGTTGCTTTTCTATATTGAATTCCCACTCCCAGGCCGGAATTCAATGTGGCCGCGGGTTGTTGACAAAGCAGCTTTTAAAGGCAATTTCAGATTCAGCCAACATATGCAGCGTTTATCATGAATGAGATTTCTGGGAACGCGGGAACATTGCCCGAATCGTGGCCTTTATTGTCTGCTGTTCAGCAGAAGCGTTCAAAAACTCTAGAATAAATACAATTAAAAGACATGGCCTTGCAGCTCCCAAGCATTAACCTCTGACCTTTCTGACTGATCTCCTAGTGACTTGAGTCTGAGACTCCCTCCGAGTACACTAAACCTAAATCACTACAGAACATGGAGGCTGCTGAGGGGAGGACTGCTCATAATAATGGCTGGAATGGAGTGAATGTACTGGTATCCAACACATGAACCATTACATTCACTACATTCTAGCCATTATTATGAGCAGTCCTCCCCTCAGCAGCCTCCATTGGTGACCACCCTCCAACAACACATCAATCTCCCTAACTACAGTATCTCTCAGTGTGGGTAAAGCCAATTGCACAAGCCACACACTTCTTTCCCTGCTTTTCACAACCACCACTCCTTCACCACTTTATCAGAAACTCAGTTGCTGTCAGTGCAAGACTGGTGTGCAGAACCTGAAGTGCAGTTTAATTTCAAACCCGTCATTAGACCGTTCATTTACTCCCTTCCTTCCCGGAGCCAATATTTACCATTCAGATAGCTGCTGCTTTTCCCTGCATAAAGCTTTGTTCTGCAGCGGCCCAGGAAGAGAGATAACAGTGATTCCGGCCCTCTCTCTCTTTCTGTCTCTCTCCTCAGGGAGACACTCAGGACGAGTAAATCTCTCCAGTACAGCACCGATAAACCAGGGATGTCCAGAGTGAAAGAGCAAAACACAGAGAGAGAGAGAGAGGGTGTGGGGTGTTTAGGAGGGAGATAAAGAGTGTGAAGCTGGAAGAGAGAGGTACTGGAGGAGAGGGGTACTGTAGACAAAGATGAATTAGAGCAAACGTACTGTAAGTGAACAAGTACAGATTTAGGATCTTAATTTGACCACCCTGTTGCAAAAGGACTTTCCTGTAATGCAGAAAATGTAATACTTGTAGTGTATGAGGTTTAAAAAGGCTTATGAAGTTTGTCAATTCACCTTTGAAATTTCAGACTTGATTTTCCCTTACAAAAAATTTATCGACCCCTAAAAAAAGCCTATTATTTATAATTCACATTTCCTGTTGCTTATGAGCCAAACTGGCTCAAATGAAGATCCTACATCTGTAGCATAAATGGTCCATTTTTAATAATGCACTGAGTGTTCAAAACATTAGGAACACTTGCTCTTTCCATGACATAGATTGACCAGGTGACAGCTATGATCTCTTATTGATGTCACCTCTTAAATCCACTTCAATTAGCGTAGATGAAAAGGAGGAGACAGGTTAAATAAGGATTTTTAAGCCTTGAGACATGGATTGTGTATGTGTGCCATTTAGAAGATGAATGGGCAAGATAAAAGATCTAAGTGCTTTTGAACGGGGTATGGTAGTAGGTGCCAGGCACACCGGTTTGAGTGTGTCAAGAACTGCAATGCTGCTGGGTTTTTCACATACAACAGTTTCCCATGTGTATTGAGAATGTTCCACCACCCAAAGGACATCCAGCCAACTTGACACAACTGTGGGAAGCATTGGAGTCAACATGGGCCAGCATCCCTGTGGAACACTTTTGACACCTTGTAGAGTCTATGCCCTGGTGAATTGAGGCTGTTCTCAGGACAAACTCAATATTAGGAAGTTTTTTTGTACACTTTTGTGTACATCCTCCACTATGACCACATCTACACTGAAGATTATGATCTATAATTAGATGTTATGTTATGATTGTACAGGTTTTGAATTTATTTGAATACAATGCATGGTAATGATGTGAATGTATTCATTTCAGACAATTCTCATACATACAGAACTGCCAAAAAAGGCAAACACATTTTTATTGAATGTATTTTATTGTAAAGCTATAAGGAAGGATAATTACAAGATATTGTTTCTTTGATTTGCTCAGCAAAAATAAAAGACCACATTTATTGTTCAAACATGCAGATACTGATCTTAACATAATAAAACTAATTAGGCTAAAAACAAACATAGAACCAGATTTCCTCAAAGCCACTATTTTGCAATAAAGATCAAATTTAAATGAAAATTAAACAGAGTAAAAAGCCATAAAGCCAGTGAGTAGTTACAGAAGAGGTTTTAGACAGAATCAGTATCCTCACCATTTCTGCACAAACCTGACCACTCACACCCTAACATACCCTAATGGGAAAAATATCTTACAATTTAGACTTGTCGTTGGATTTCACAATGGTTTTTTTCTTCATTTAAAAAAAAGCTACACTTGCATGTACATAAAACTGTACCAGAAAACAAGGCATCACAAGCATGTTTCCTATATATATTGTATATAACCAACAATTAGGCTACAAAGTTTGACTTTCTATAAAGACATAATTTAGCGGCAGCTGTTGATTCCTGTTTTCTTCTTCTCGTTTAGAAAGCTCACCCGACCTTTTGTAGTTACCTTGAAGGGAGCAAGTTTCACTTTCTTCAGTTTTTGGGGTAAGAAAGGAATGAGGAACCCAATAACTGAATAACTCTACATGGCACAAAGTGAGATCGTTTCAGATGAACTGTTTTCTCAATAAGCATCATCTGCTTTCTTTCAGTTCCTTTAACTGATTTTGTGATTGTTTATTCAAAGTTATGACAGTTCCGTTTCCATGTCATAGCATTTTGTGTGTTTCATTGTATTGTGAGTATGTTCGAGTTATGCTGTCATTAAGCACCCATCATTACGGGAAACAGGAAACGTAGAACACAGTCTGCCTTGTGGAAATGCAGGACATATTTTACAAAGCCAAAAATCCAATGCCTCTGGTAAAAATAGCAAATACCATTTATATGTATATGTTTATAGCTGTGTTGTTTTTATTCTATTAATAAAACAACATTGACAACAACAAAAATGTATATATTTATAAAATTGGCTTTTTCATGCTCTACTAAATGTCCTCATCAGGAACAACCAGCACCTACCTATGTCTTTGACCAGCCCCAGTTGATATTTGCACCTTGATTAACTGTGTATTGTTTGTTCTGCTGGTATGATTTGACACCATAATGCGATGTGATTGGAGCGTTAACATAATTGATAGACCTTGGAGGTGGGCATCGAATTGAACTGCCCATCCCAGTGATGTCATTATAATGGTGGGGTCCTACAAATGAGGGCTCAATGCCACTCCACATACCATTGACTGAGCCATTTTCAAAACACACACCGAAACGTCACACACTGGAAAGCAAAGTGATTTCAATTAGCGCTCTAAACTCATTCTAGGTTGCTTTAATGAATACTTAGGAATCAAGATATATAGACCAACAAGGGAATCCCTTGATAACATTACAAGTACTGATCTACATTCCATTTTCTATTCACTATAATTCATATCCAACCATATTTATGACCACAGCCAATTCTCTGACTCTGTTAAATAGTCTCTTAAAAGCAAACGAGGTGGAACTTTCATCATGATGAGGATTCGAACATTTCTGAGCACATTAACACAAAAGGGATGTGAAAAAGGTGTGCCAAATAATATCCCTTGTCATCCATGTTACGCCTATCTGCACTGACTGCGTTCCATGTTTCACGGACCAGTTACTGTATAAGCCGATCCGTTGAGGTAAAGAGTTCTACATGCTTCATGAATTAAGGAATACAATTGAATAAAATGCACACACAAAGCAATAAACCAACCAAATCAACACAGGCATGCTTTGCCTCAGCATAAAATAGGATGCTGCTGCAGTGGTGCTAGACACACGTGCACAATCTCTCATACGCATGCACGCGCACACACACACACACACAGTCTTCTCCTGCCAGTATCTGTGACAGCTCCTCTCTAGGGATAAACTCCAGGTGATTCCCCTTGGAGAGAGTGAGAGTTTGTGAGACTGTCAGAAGAGTCCATAGAGCTTAGGTGGAGCCATCTTTTTACAGTATGCAGGCAGCACCTCTAAAGCTACAAATACAGAAAATACACCTGTGTGCTACATACAAGCGCGTGCACACACACACACACACACACACACACACACACACACACACACACACACACACACACACACACACACACACACACACACACACACACACACACACATGCTCTCCTCATCCTCTCTCAAATTTCACCCTGTGTTCACATTGAGCCTCAAAGGTTAAAGGAAAGCAAATAGCATCACATCTCAAAGGTCAGCTTCTCCGCACCACCACAAAAAGCTGGGGTTAATTGGTGCCACATGACCTACCCCCTTCACAAATCATTTACTCTCACTCCATCTCTATCTCCATCTCCCTCCCCATTTGCTGTTCAAGGACCCCTCCTCCCCCTCCCCCTCCTCCCCGCAGCCCTCTTCCCCGTCAGCCCTCTGTATATCAGCTATTTCAACTCGGAAGATGGAGCTCAGAAGGGCTTAGAGTCTATCCCTCCGGCGCTGGAGGTCCTGATCAGTCCATGGGTGGGCAAGAGAGGTTACCAGGGGACTAGAGGCCATGTCAGGGAGAACCAGGGGACAAGAGGCCCTGTCAGGGAGAACCAGGGGACTAGAGGCTTTGTCAGGGAGAATCAGGGGACTAGAGGCCCTGTCAGGGAGAACCAGGGAACTAAAGGCCCTGTCAATGAGAACCAGGGGACTAGAGGCCCTGTCAGGGAAAACCAGGGAACTAAAGGCCCTGTTAGGGAGAACCAGGGGACTAGAGGCCCTGTCAGGGAGAACCAGGGATCTACAGGCCCTGTCAGGGAAAACCAGGGGACTAGAGGCCCTGTCAGGGAGAACCAGAGGCCCTGTCAGGGAGAACCAGGGATCTAAAGGCCCCGTCTGGAAGAACCAGGGGACTAGAGGCCCTGTCAGGGAGAACCAGGGATCTAAAAGCCCCGTCAGGAAGAACCAGGCGACTAGAGGCCCTGTCAGGGAGAACCAGGAGACTAGAGGCCCTGTCAGGGAGAACCAGGAGACTAGAGGCCCTGTCAGGGAGAACCAGGGATCTAAAGGCCCCGTCAGAAAGAACCAGGCGACTAGAGGCCCTGTCAGGGAGAACCAGGGATCTAAAGGCCCCGTCAGGGAGAACCAGGCGACTAGAGGCCCTGTCACCAGGGAGAAGAAAATGCTTGTTTGCTGTGAAGGAACACCACAGGGTAAACCAGTGACTTAATATCGGAACAGCGTTTGATCTATAAATGATCAAACAAGGACATGAAATCAACGTTGAGATATACTTTGAATGAACAGTTACTTGAGGTCCAGGATCCTTCTGTTACTGTGTATGGACCTTCCTGTGGAGAAGTCATTGGGAGGATTTGGTTGAACATTACTTTGTGTTCATTAGAATGAGTGATGATGAAAATTGTATTCATTAATTAATGTAATATATTGTACAATGTTGACATAGCCCAGTAGAACTGAAATACAGTTGATTTCAAACAGATTCAAAACAGAGTCAATGCTGTCCACCGTTCCTTTCGTGCCTTATTTGTTCATGTAGCCTTCCCTTTATTACGTTGCTTTAAATAAAATATGTGCTTTTTCAAAAGTCACAGGGATTGATTGTCACCATGATAGACCTATGACTGAGATTTTTAAATTATGCATTATTTACAATGATTAACCATTTAGTCACATGTATATCATGGTATACATTGAAGCACGCACAATCAAGTCAGCCATTGACTTGTAGAATGTGAACTGTAATTCAAAGCACAGGAACATAAGATACACTTATTAGTCTGACCTTGTTACCTTAGCTTTTTGTTGCCATGACCCTTAAATGACCCCACCTGAATCATGTTTTGTATTCTAGCAAGCCATAACAACAACAATGTCTCTGAGTGTGTCCTGCTGTGGTGTTTATGTTGTGCGAGAGCTCCAGCTGTAGTGTTAGTAGTCTGGAGGTCTTTTTCACGCTCTCTTTTTTCTCCTCGATGCGTTTTCATTAGTCCAATCATGGCTGATGCTCATTGCCACAGGTGAAATCCCCATTACTGTCAGCAGTTATTATTATGAGACTCAAAATTAACTTCCAAACCGCCAGGACACCCTGCTCGCTTTTGATATGTGGAAATGATCACTGCTAATGAACGATGCCTCCAGGCTCAATTAGAGCAATGCCTCTGCATGGCGGGGTTAGCGGGGTTAGCGCGCTAGTGTATAGGAGAGCTGTGAATCCTCCCCTACTCTACAACTACTACCACCGTCACACCACAGGACCAGGACAGCCTTTACCTCACACCCACAGCAGGTCTCTAACAGCCGTGCTACAGTGGGGAGCTGACTTGGAACAGCAGGTGATAAATACCATCAGTTTTCACAAAGATGACTACTAAATTGCCAAACTTAGAAACTAGAGATTGCAATATATGGGAGTTAGAGTTATGGAGTACGTGCACCATGGAACGATACACCTTAACAAAAGCAAGCTGTTTCTTGTTGCTCTCCAACTGGATACCTGGTGTGAATTGATCCTCAGGGAGACCTCAATCAAGGAGTTTGAGATTTGGATGGCGAGGGATTGAAAATGCACAGCAGTAGACATTGACATCTACTTCAGCCAACACATTTAACACCAGCACCATTTTTTTCTCAAGTGTTTTTCTTTTGTCCAAGATCGTAGTAAAGATGAGGAATACAAAGTCACAAATTTGTACTGTAGCTTCACATGTTCAGTGATGTGTCAAAGGTTATAAATCCTCCCAGTGTTACACTTGGTATTGTCCACCGGTGCATTATGGATAACACAACCAACCAACAAAGGTTCCACATCACTGTGAGATGTTAACGACAATGACTCAAAAAGGTACAGCTCTTATTGAAGCTCTTCACAGCCAAAGGAAAATAATCTAATAAAATGCTTAAAGTCCAACTCATGTCCGTTGTATTTACAGCTCTGTACATTGATAAAGACCTCTTGGCTGTGAAAAATGTGTTGAGGACTTTAATGTCTTATGTTGAGCAAAAGGTTGGCAAAATGATCAGTTAGCTGTGTCCTCTTGAGTAGGAGCAGGACTTGCCTGACGACGAGAACTAAATTCTTCCCCTGCTCTATAGTTCGCTACATACTTCAGTCTGAGACTGCCATCATTGAAGTTGTTTGTGGTGTCGACTAAAATGAGGGGTGGTGTACAAAACAAAGTAATCAGTGATTGAATCATCTCTAACCAATCAAAGCCAATGTCGAATTTTCAAACTGCCGCTTTACCCACATGTTCTGGCTCTGTCCCAACCCATTGGTTTCTGGGACCAATCAGAATGGCTAGAGTGTTTTTTTCCTCTTCTAGAAATCTTTGCGCAGGATACTCGGATGATGACTCGTCGCGGAGAAGAAACTAACATCCGTGGGTTTGGTGTAGCATTTTGCCGGAGCAAGGAGTTTGGGTAGTCAGGCAAGAGAAACACCGCTCTAATTCTAGTTATAAACTGGGTGGTTCCAGCCCTGAATGCTGATTGGCTGACAGCCATGGTGTATGAGACCGTATACCATGGGTACATTTATTGTACTGCTCTAGTTACTTTAGTAACCAGTTTATAATAGCAATAAGGCACCTCAGGAGTTTGTCGTATATGGCCAATATACCACGGCTAATGGCTGTATCCAGGCACTCCGCAGAGCGCGTGCGAAATAACAGCCATTAGCCGTGGTATATTGGCCATATACCACACCCCCTCGTGCCTTATTGCTTATTAATTGGAGGTCCCAGAGTTGAGACCGACACTTACCTCTAAAAAAAGGAAACCAAACAGAAAAACCAAAAGAACACCTAAAATAGATGTCCATACACTGTATATTCATGTGTCTATTTTACAAGAACACTTTCTACCCTCATTGTTTTCAGTTCCAACGGAAATCCATCGTAAAAAAAAGAAGAACTTGAACACGCAATCATAACTAAATAGTCTCCGATTAAGTTATTACAATGTTTAAATGATAGTGTAGTTTACATTCTGTCAGTAGCATTTGAACTCGCCAAGTATCTTCTTCGTTTGGCTTTGACTGATTTGTACTCTTTATTTAATGAATTGGAGGTTTTGTGGATTCTAAAGCCTCATATGGTGGGAGGAGGTTATAAAAAGGAGGGTGGTGGTGGTGCTATGGTACTTCTCAGACGACACAGCAGCTAGGCACAGGGGCAGTGAGGGGGTAGGCTTGGGGGCATGGGGTCAGGAACAGTGGGCATACGGGTAAGGGTGAAGGTGGTGGGGTGGTGGCCACATCATCACCCTCACAGGTAAATCTCTCTCTTGGAGCCCTGGTTGGTGGGTGTGGTGGCGGAGTGGTACTCGGCTGCCTGGCTCAGGGGGATCTCCTCGCAGCCTTTGCCGGAGTCGCTGCCCCCGGAGAAGGCACTGCTGTAAGGGGGCAGGAAGCGGATGTTAGCCACCTTGGAGCCTCCGCTGCCACCTCCACCACTCCCACGCTCTTCTGCCATGGGCTTGGGGCTGCCGTTGGCCATGAGGTGGTCCTGCCCCTCACTCTCCAGGTAAGGCACGAAGGTGGAGAGCTTGGGGGCGTTCTTGGTGGAGCTCTTACGATTGGGGGAGGGCTGGCCAGGCATCCAGCAGGCGTCGGAGTGGCCAAACTCGGTACACTCATGGGTGCAGTTCCCAGTCATGGCCACATCAGGCAGAGGCCTGAGATCTGCAGACAGAAAGGGTATCGGAGTTAGTATAAGACAACAAATGAGGAGGACACACAATAAAAAGGATGAGTCTTGGACAGTAGAGTTAGATGAGCACATGTGATAGCAGAAAACATATTTATAATCAGTTTCATAAAGTGATCATCTTATTATGAAAGATAGCAATGAAAAGAAAGAACAGAACATATCATGTTTGTGAAACGGGACAACAGAGCCAACCGGTGTGGACTAATCCACCAACATACTGTGTTTAACCAGTCCAGCATAGAACTATTCAAATAAAATCTAAATAAAATAAAATTGCATTTGTCACATGCTTCATAGACTAACAGTGAAATGCTTACATATGGGCCCTTCCCAAAAATGCAGAGAGAAAGAAAATTGAGAAATAATAGAAAAGTAATAACACATAATAATAAAAGTAATAAGAAATACACAATGAGTAATGATAACTTGGCTATATACACGGGTTACCAGTACAGAGTCGATGTGCAGGGGTACGAGGCAGTTGAGGTAGATACAGTAAGTACATATAGGTAGGGATAAAGTGTCTAGGCAACAGGAAAGCAGCAGCATTTGTGGAAAAAAGAGTTGGGGTATCTATTTGGTTAACTATTTAACTAATAGTCTATGGCTGGCTGGAGTCTCACAATTTTTAGAGCCTTCCTCTGACCTCTGGTATAGAGGTCCTAGATGACAGGGAGCTTGGCCCCAGTGATATAATAGGCCGTACGCACTACCTTCTGTAGTGGTCGATGTCAAGCAGCTGCCACACCAAGCAGTGATGCAGCCAGTCAAGATGCTCTCAATGGTGCAGCTGTAGAACGTTTTGAGGATCTGAGGGCCCATGCCAAGTCTTTTCAGCCTCCTGATGGGGGAGAGGTGTTGTCGTGCCCTCTTCATGACTGTGCTGGTGTGTGTGGACTATGATAGATCCTTTGTGATGTGAACACTGAGGAACGTGAAGCTCTCGACTTGCTCTACTACAGCCCAGTCGATGTAAATGGGGGCTTGCTCGGCCCTTCCGTTTCCTGTAGTACAAGATCAGCTCATTTGTCTTACTGACGTTGAGGGAGAGGTTGTTGTCCTGGCACCACACTGCCAAGTCTCTGACCTTCCGATAGGCTGTCTGATTGTCGTCGGTGATCAGGCCGATCACCATCGTGTCGTCAGCAAACGTAATGATGGTGTTGGAGTCGTGCGCGGCCACGCAGTCGTGGGTGAACAGGGAGGTTCAGTAAGCAATTCATTGTTTTAGTTTCACAACAAGACAACTCAAAATACTTAAATAAGAAAACTCATAATACGCTAGATAAGAATCTAATATTCAGAGTCACAGTGCAAAAAACTGCCAAGAACATTGCCTAATTTGATGTTTAACAGAGATGCAACAATATGATGTTTAACAGAGATGCAACCACATACCAGATAGTGGGTGTTGAGTGTGAAACAAGATTAAGGAAATTTTAAGAAAAACACGCTCAAGGTTGACTAAAAGGGAATTATGTCGCGCAGTCAATTAAGGCGGAGTCAACAACACCACTACTGCTTTTTCACATAGAACAAATGGCATAATGAATGTTAATATAACACACAGACACCGCCTCTGCTAGGCTGTGTCACATTTAAAAAATCACAGCTTAATGGAAAAAGGTCAGCATCCCCGAGCGGAAATATCAATGCGTATGCAGAAAGTAACCTTTCTTCTGTGCGTGACATTAGATTATTATTTGATACTGCGGGGCGAGATGGGAGGGGGGAACAGGCTGTTCAGTTCTCTGGGGGAAGCGATTATTTCCCAAACTGCCTCTGCTTCATGCATAATTGAAATTCATTGCCCCTGTATTAAAGGAGCTACTGTGGGCTTTTCCTTACTTTTTGGGGGGAGGAGGGTATATGCTTTCTCATCCTTAGCTAGGTTTGGAGAATGCTGAGTGGTGACTGGGTGCATTTCTCCAAAATCTCACACTAAGGCAGATGTTTGGGCTTCATAATGCTTACCCATTTCTCATGCATAGCAAAGCACTTGGGAAAATACTGTTTGTGTAGCTAGATATATGCCAGAAATTCTATGCAGTTTTGGTTGTTTTCAAAATGCTTTTTTTTTGCCTCTGTTCAACAGGTGGCTTAGATGCTGATCTCGGGTCAGTTTTGCATTTTCACCACTAATGGTTAAGGTTAGGATTGGGGAGGGGAATCTAATCCTAGACCTGTACCTATGGTAAACGTCACCTAATCCCAGAGTAGTATTCATTTCTACAGCCTGAGATATTTAAGGAATAGTAAAAAAAAATAAAAAAAATAAAGACCAATCAGATCATGCCCCTACGTTCGAGAAGCACTAATCAGACAATTTAGTGAAGGCCCAGAGGGTCATGTTGCTCATAATCAAAAGCAGGAATTAATTGGCATTTGTTTGAGGTTGTACTAATTGGCCGGCGTGGTGGGAGGAAATGGTTGGGCGGGGTGAGAAAGGGTAGTAAGGGTCCCTGGTATACTTAGGGAAGCTAAGATCATTGAAGGCTTCTCTAATAAGACCTTCCACTATTAAACATGGAGGTCATCAGTCCTAATTTAAAACTCACTTCATGAAAGTTAATATGAGCTTTTGCGTCGAGTAACCAGCAGTGTTGTCAGTGAACATTTTGTTGAAATCATCAGTTTTGGGGGAGTAATTGAACCCCTGTTTTAGAAACGTCCTCTAAGATTACTCCATACCTTCTTAGTGCAAACACACACACACACACACACACACACACTGAGATACACACACACACACACACACACACTGAGACACACAAACACACACACACACACACACACACACACACACACACACACACACACACACACACACACACACACACACACACACACACACACACACACACACACACACACACACACACACACACACACACACACACACACACACACTCTTCTGTGTCGATAAGGCCCAGTTGGCATGTTATCAAGGGAACTCCATATTCAACTGTCTCTAATAGAGAAGATTGTTCCTGCTGAACCTTCATCTAAGAGCCTTATCTTCATTTCCAGAGTTCCAGTTAACCCCCGGGACCCTCTGAAGCCATCTACGAGGGCCCCAAGAGAAGTCTCCTCCTCTCAGCGCTCCATACACACTCGCCTGCCTTGGTCCCACTTCTCTGTCCAAACTAATTAGATTCCAAAGTCCCTGCTCTGGAAGATGTCGGCGTAATAAAATGGAAATAATTTCCAGATGAGTATCTGACATTTTACGCTGTCGACCAGAGTAAAGAAAGGAGACATATTGGGCTCCCCCTCTTTCTGTGAGATATGCTAACAAGGAAATTCCTATCCTCCACTCCATTCTCCTCACCTTGGTTCGATCCAATGTACATAGAGAAACTATTAATTTTTCTTTACAAAATTGTAATATGTTTAATTACCTTGAAGTCCAAATGTGTCCTTTTCGGTTTAAAGAGGAAACGAGGGAGCCAGCAACTTTGTTCAATAAAAGTCTATGTTTAGGGCCCATCCCTCACATATAACCATGCAAGCACATACACACAACTCCATGGAGCCGACAGACATGGCAGCTCTGTTTCTAGCTCCTAAGCAACTTTGCAGTATTTTTGTTTTTGTGTGTGTTATTTCTTACATTATTAGTCCAGAACATTGTTTGTGTTATTGCAAACAGCCAACATTTGGGGGATATCTTAGCGGCAGTTACTCACCAGCATTATTACCAGAAAAAAAACTTTCCCGAATTGGATCCTTTGTTCGTACCCCCAGGGCAATTGAAATGATCCCAGAGGCTGTTCCAAGATGCTGCCAGCGGAGAAGAGATATTCGGAGTGGACTTTAGTTTGACTCAGGAGGTGTGCACAACATCCACTGCTTCAGAGTATATTACTCGCTAATGTTCAGTCCCTGGACAATAAAGTAGATGAGCTCAGGGCAAGGATCTCTTGTTTCATGGAATTATGGCTCTCTCCGGATATACTGTCACTGTCCATACAGCCACCTGGGTTCTCAGTACATCGCGCAGACAGGAATAAAGAATTCTCTGGGAAGAAGAAAGGCGGTGGTGCATGTTTCATGATTAACTACTCATGGTGTGATTGTGATAACGTACAGGAACTCAAGTCCTTTTGTTCACCAAACCTAGAATACCTCACAATCAAATGCTGACCGTATTACCTCCCAAGTGAATTCTCTTTGGTTACAGTCACAGCCATGTATATTCCCCCTTAAGCCGATACCACGACGGCTGGCCACATCGGCTGGTCAAGGAACTACATTGGAAATCACATATCCTGAGACCGCATGTTTTGTAGCTGGGGATTTTAACAAAGCAAATTTGAGGAAAATGCTACCAAAGTGCTACCAAACTTCTTTCAGCTAGGGGGCAGAATTCTTATGTTTGGAAAAATAACGTCCCCAAGGTAAACGGACTATTTCTCAGGTGCAGATGCTATAATATGCATATAATTGACAGATTAGGATAGAAAACACTCTAAAGTTTCCAAAACTGTCAAAATACTGTCTGTGAGTATAACAGAACTGATTTTGCAGGCGAAAACCTGAGGAAATCCAACCCGGAAGTGCCTCTTAAAAAAAAATCCCTGTTCCGTTGCCTGCCCCTCCTCCATTTAAAGGTGTATCAACCAGATTCCTTTTCCAATGGCTTCCTTAGGCTGTGACCAGGCTTTAGACATAGTTTCAAGCTTTTATTTTGAAAAATTAGCAAGATTTTTCAAAAAGCGTCATGAAGTGCTTTGAGAGGCTAGTGGCTAGTTAAGGATCATATCACCTCCACCTTACCTGATACCCTAGACCCACTGCAATTTGCATACTGCCCCAATAGATCCACAGACGATGGAATCGCCATCACACTGCACACTGCCCTCTCCCATCTGGACAAGAGGAATACCTATGTAAGAATTCTGCTCATTAACTATAGCTCAGCCTTCAACACCATAGTGCCCTCCAAGCTCATCATTAAGCTCGGGGCCCTGGGTGATAATGGAACACGAGTCACTTTAATAATGTTTGCATACTGTATTCTACTGTATTTTAGTCAATGCCAGTCTGACATTGCTCGTCCTAATAATTATATATTTCTTAATTCCATTCTTTTACTTTTAGATTTGTGTGTATTGTTGTGAATTGTTAGATACTTGCTACACCCGCAATCACATCTGCTAAGTATGTGTATGTGACCAATAAAATTTGATTTGACACACAGGTACAGACACAGAAACACACAGAACAAGACCCAAACCACAACACACACACCCTCATAATAATTCCTGTCCATGTGACAGTGTATTCATTTGGATTGAGGGCATTCTTGTCTCCGATATGCACTGAGATCCCTCTTGGGGCCTCTGGGCCAAATCTAATACATGCAGACACTTCATCCCCATAATACTCTCAGCCAATTGATTTTCAACCAGTGCCTTGTCTCAATGCTGCCAGGGGAACACCCATCCAGGTGGACCAGGTTGACAGGTGTGTGTGTGTGTGTGTGTGTGTGTGTGTGTGTGTGTGTGTGTGTGTGTGTGTGTGTGTGTGTGTGTGTGTGTGTGTGTGTGTGTGTGTGTGTGTGTGTGTGTGTGTGTGTGTGTGTGTGTGTGTGTGTGTGTGTGTGTGTGCTCTTGAGTGACTGTGTGTGCTGTGTCGGTGCAGTGGGGTGCCGGTGATCCGTATCAGAACAAGACTCCACAAACACACACACCTTTTGTTGCGCATCCAGAATACCCAACTTGAAGCAGACCACCCCGTGCCCCCGTCCAATAGGTCATTACAGACTGATTTACTTTCCACTGTCTTCTCTCCCTTTCCTTCCACTGTATCATACCCTCCCTCTCTTCCTCCTCCCCTTTCCCGGTTCCTTACCCATACCACTGTTTCCACTCTGACCCCGTCTGCTTCTATGAAAACCTTGCTGAGTCTAATTAAACTTTGGGCAGATTAGAACTTTGCCTTGTCAGTCTTTATTCATGCTTAAACTTTTTGGGAAATTAAATTAGCCGGCTATTAATTAATCGACACGCTGCTTGGAAAGCGGATAGTGGAGAGAGAGAAGGGAAGATAGACGGGAAGAGGGTGAAAGTAGACAAGGAAAGAGAGGAGATGAGAAGAAGATGGAGGCCTAAGGAAAGGAGGAAATAACTTTTAGCAAGGAAAAAGAGAGAACAGAATAGGTTTGCAAATAACCTCTACAAGTCGGTTTTAAGATGGTCATACCATGGATCATTTAGCAATTTGATTCAGAATTTTAAGACCCCTTTAGGTATCCCACAAAAATATAAAAAATGATTAGATAAAATATTGAATCTGGCCTATAGTAGTATAGCCCATAGAAACATTGAATAACGCATTCAAAAATGGCAAAAAAGACAATCAAAAAAAATCATAAGGAATAAGATTTTGAAGTGTCTGTCCTATATCCAGTCAATATAAGAAAGCTCAGGAAATATATAAATATATATTTTTACACATATTTAACCCCTTGTATTTTTGAGCACAAAACTACCTCGTAGAGAAAAACAGAGACCAACATCATGTTGGTGAAAGACTCCTCTTTCTGTAGTGTGGTCAGACAAGTTGGCACATCAGCGTTACCGACTTCAGATGAATCCTGTGACACTTGTATGGGTTGTAAAGCAAAACGGAGAACACCATTCTGTTCGTGAGTGTCATAATAGTGTAACACCATAATAGTAACACCTTTGTAGCTTGGTCACTTTCCACCACAGATGCGGATGTGGTGGATTGAGAGGCAGCCCACGCAAACAAATATATATCTCTAGCTTAAACTGACAGATTTTGTTGGGGATGTTTATATTATGTTACTTAAATTGATGCACGGGTGCATCAATAGACTCTTAAGGAATTAGGAACAAGGTATACTTTTTATTTTCTAATTAAATACAGGGGCCACTATTACCTGGCCTTGTCACTGTATCTAACCTGTGACATTCTATAGCCAAAATGGCCGACAACACCTTACATCCTTCAAATCCCATTCTGGCAATATGCTCTGTCCACATATTACAATCACACAAACGAGGGTTTGGCAAATGAAAACCCCAACCGCTGGCACGCAAATCTAACAGTCATTTATTTCATGACACCTTTTCTTGAGGCAGGAACAAAACAACACATTACAAAATAATATTTAATTTTTTTGCTGCACCTGCTGCCTTTGCTTGATAGAATTGTGGGTGCTCTATATACTCCTAGGTGCTTGTTTAATCCGTTCTGCGTTGCGCCGGCTGTGACATCAATTTATTGACTGACGTTTAAAATTAGTCCCAGTCGCCCTGATCCAAATCCATTTCCTACTAAGTCCTTGGTGTCTAACCAATGAAGGGGGAACGAGTCAATATGAGCATGTAGCCTTGGCGAAATAACAGAAATGTAATCGCTTGCGGCAATCTATGAGGTTATCTTGGCTTGTCTCAAGTCGCTGAGTGATGGAAGAAGAAAAACTAGTGAAAATGTTCAGTTTGACGAGCCCTCTGACGATCACAATTGGCTTCCAATGCTTAGGTGGTTAAGCCACAAAACACGTTTTTCAAAGGCTGTGAAAAAGGATTTTTACAATATGTTGATCTGTTGCTAATAGACTAGCACGTATTCCTTCATAAAAAAGAGGAACATTATACTGTATGGAAACAACAGTCTTTTGGATATACCATGCTCGCTCATTGGACATGTGGGGTGCATATGTATACATTTACAGGGAAAGAGGGGATACCTCGTCAGTTGTCCAACTGAATGTATTCAACTGAAATGTGTCTGCATTTAACCCAACTCCTCTGAATCAGAGAGATGCAGGGGGCTGCCATAATCAACATCCAAGTTTTCGGCGCCCGGGGAACAGTAGGTGAACTGCCTTGCTCAGGGGCAGAACAACACATTTTTACCTTTTCAGCTTGGGGATTCAATCCAGCAACCTTCCGGTTATTTGGCCCAACGCTCTAACCACAAGGCTACCTGCTCTAACCACTAGGCTACCCTATCATTAATTGCATTTGTGTGTGTGTGTATGTGTGTGTGTGTGTGTGTGTGTGTGTGTGTGTGTGTGTGTGTGTGTGTGTGTGTGTGTGTGTGTGTGTGTGTGTGTGTGTGTGTGCGCATGTGTGTGTGTGTGCACGTGTGTGTGCACATGTGTGTGTGTGCACGTGTGTGTGTGTGTGTGTGTGTGTGTGTGTGTGTGTGTGTGTGTGTGTGTGTGTGTGTGTGTGTGTGTGCGTGTGTGTGCGTGTGTGTGCGTGTGTGTGTGTGTGTGTGTGTGTGTGTGTGTGTGTGTGTGTGTGCATCTCCTACTCCAGCAAAAATCGCTTGCTTACATCAACGTATTGACTGAAATGCTTGATATCTGTCAAAGCATTAGAATCCACTTCCCTACAAATCAATGGCAACCCCCCAATCAATGCTATGGTGCTAGGAGTCAATGTGAATGACTACAATCCACAACATGACAAACTAATACACTACCAATTTCCTTTGCTTATGGATTAGTTTGGTGAGAAGGTTGACATTTATAGGAATGAGTATTTTCCTGGAGGCAGCACTGAGCAATTTCCAGTGTCAAAGTCAAAATTGGCTATATATTGTGAAAATGTAGGGGGGGTAGGTTTTAATTTAAGGTTAGGGTTAGGCACAAAGTTAGCAATGTGGTTAAGGTTAGAGTTAAGGTTAAGTTTAAAATCAGATTGTATGACTTTGTGGCTGTGCCAGCTAGTGACTACCTGCAGAGCTGCCTCTAGTACATGTTTCATCTTAATAAATGCAACCTGCATGTGGCAAGAGCCTTCACATTAAATGTTTCAGTTATTTAACTTCCTCTTAATGTATTTCACAGAGAGCACCGTTTATGTATTTTGGAGCAAAAGTACCAACCAAATCCTCATAGTCTTTCAACCCTGGAATTTAATCAGTGTTGAATGCGCCTTTGATGGAATCACAGCCTGGGTAGAAATTCAAGAACTGAAATATTTCATGTGAAGGCTTTTGCCAAATGCAGGTCTTTTTTTTCTCTTCTTTGTTTTTTTAACCGTCTTCATTCTATAAATAATTGAGTTGAATATTTTTCTGGCAATCAGGGGCTGCAGAGTCTGCTTAATTGATCACCTTTCCTAGCTCTCTGATTGCTCTGGTTTCCCAAGTCTACATCGGTCACTAGTTAAGTGAGAGAACAAACACCAGCAGACAATGCAGACACCAGCATACACCAGCAAACACCAGCAGACATCAGACACTCCAGACACCAGCAGATACTTCATACACCAGAAGACTCTGAAGACACCAGCAGACACTGCAGACAACAGCAGACACTGTAGACACCAGAAGACAGCAGCAAACTTTTCAGACACCAGCAGACAACAGCAGACACCAGCAGACACTGCACACACTGGAGACACCAGCAGACACCAGCATACACTTTAGACACCAGCAGACACTTCAGACACCAGCATACAACAGCAGACACCAGCTGACACTGTAGACACCAGCAGACACAGCAGACACCAGCAAACAGTGGAGACACCAGCAGAGACCAGCAGCCAACAGCAGACACTTTCGACACCAGCATACACTAGCAGACACCAGCAGACACAGCAGACACCAGCAAACAGTGGAGACACCAGCAGAGACCAGCAGCCAACAGCAGACACTTTCGACACCAGCATACACTAGCAGACACCAGCAGACACTGCAGACACCAGCAGACAACAGCAGACAACAGCAGACACTGCAGACACCAGCACACACCAGGAGACACTAGCAGACACCAGCAGACACCAGCAGACATCAGCAGACACCAGCAAACAACAGACACTGCAGACACTTCAGACACCAGCAGACACCAGCACACTCTGCAGACACCAGAAGACACCAGCAGACACTTCAGACACCAGCAGATACATTAGACACCAGCAGACACTGCAAACACTGGAGACATCAACAGACATCAGACACCAGCATACACTTCTGACACCAGCAGATACTGGACACCAGAAGACACCAGCCAGCACCACCAGACGTCAGACACAGCAGACACCAGCAGTCACTTCAGACAAGAACAGACTCTGCATGCACCAGAAGACACCAGCAGCACTGCAGACACCATTAGACACCAGCAGACACTGCAGGCCCCAGAACACACCAGCAGACACCAGAATACACCAGCAGCACTGCAGACCCCAGTAGAGACCAGCAGACACCAACAGACACTAGAAGACACCAGCAGACACCAGAAGACATCAGCAGTCACCAGCAGACACCAGCAGACTCTGCAGACACCAGCAGACACTGCAGACACCAGTATACACTGCAGACACCAGAAGTCACCAGCAGACAGCAGCAGACACTGCAGACAGCAGCAGACACTGCAGACACCAGTATACACTGCAGACACCAGAAGTCACCAGCAGACACCAGCAGACACTGCAGACAGCAGCAGACACTGCAGACAGCAGCAGACACTGCAGACAGCAGCAGACACTGCAGACAGCAGCAGACACTGCAGACAGCAGCAGACACTGCAGACAGCAGCAGACACTGCAGCCCCTGAGGACCATTGTCACCCACCCCTGCTCTCTTGGTTTCAAGCCCAACACTACTGGGATCAAAATGTGTTTACTTTTCTCTTGCTGTCTTTTGTTCTACTTTTATTGTATTCCCACCCTCTCTCTTCCTCTCTTAGGCATGCACATATAAACATATGCACACACGCACACACATACAGCTACAGAACAATGCTAGTTAAATATAAACTCAAAACGGAAAAAACATACACATGGCCTTTTCCTGACTGACCTCACAATATAAAAGAAGAAACTGAATCCTTTAAATAACTTCAAGCCATAGTAACAAACAGATAAGACATGACTTGATAAACATTAACATAGAAAAAAATACAGAAATATTACAAAGACAGGGTGAAAAAGAGCCATCTGTGAATCTATACTCCAAAAATATTCAACTCAATTATTTATCAAATGAAGAAGGTTAAAAAAACTAATAGGAAATAAAAGATCCCCAAAGAATGGGAGAAGGATGAATCTTTTTAAAGTATTTTTGCCTTTTAATTTCTAACCCCCACCCCTCTGGAATATAACAGGAAAATTCAATTATGCCAGAAAGGTGAATAAATTTGCAGCGGTACCGCTAGCCCCTGCGGCTCTGGCTTGTACCATTTCCCTGGTTGCTTTTAGGGCCACAGAAGAGAAGGGGAGCTTATTAAGAGGCTGTCTGACTCTTTAAAGTGTAGCTCACTATTATAATATCTCTAGAAAAACTTGTTTTCTAAGAAAGGGGATATATATTTTATCTCTGTGCGCATGCAAGCTTGAGGAGCCTCCACAGCATGAAGTAGACCCAATGACGCAAGGAAATTCCTTCTCTTCATTTGAGATTGGAAACTGAAAATCTTCCCTCTTTATGAGCAAAAAGTTCATGTTGCACTTATGCCATCTCCTGCCGTGACATTTTTGAGGAGAATGAATAGAGAGAGAGTACAGTTATTTATTAACAAAGCAAATGCAACAACGCAGTATCTGTGATGAGAAAGCATTATGGGTAACAGCGGAGATTGCTGTCTCATGGTCAGCCAGGAGACATATTCTCTGATTCAAAACAGGGAGGCATTCAACAGCACGAACAGGCACATGAAAAAGGAATTATTTTAATGTGCACTATGTAAGGCTCCATATTGAGAGAAGTAGTTCATTGTTATGAGCATATGTCTGTGTATGTCTACAGTACAGTATGTCTACAGTATGTCTACAATATGCCTTTGTGTATGTCTACAATATGTCTGTGTATGTCTACAGTATGTTTACAGTATGTCTACAATATGTCTTTGTGTATGTCTACAATATGTCTTTGTGTATGTCTACAGTAAGTCTACAGTATGTCTTTGTGTATGTCTACAGTATGTCTTTGTGTATGTCTACAGTATGTCTTTGTGTATGTCTACAGTATGTCTTTGTGTATGTCTACAGTATGTCTTTGTGTATGTCTACAGTATGTCTACAATATGTCTGTGTATGTCTACAGTACAGTATGTCTACAGTATGTTTACAGTATGTCTTTGTGTATGTCTACAGTACAGTATGTCTACAGTATGTCTACAGTACAGTATGTCTACAGTATGTCTACAATATGCCTTTGTGTATGTCTACAATATGTCTGTGTATGTTGACAGTACAGTATGTCTACAGTATGTCTACAATATGCCTTTGTGTATGTCTACAGTATGTCTTTGTGTATGTCTACAGTATGTCTTTGTGTATGTCTACAGTATGTCTTTGTGTATGTTTACAGTATGTCTGTGTGTATGTCAACAGTATGTCTACAATATGTCTTTGTGTATGTCTACAGTATGTCTCTGTGTATGTCTACAGTATGTCTTTGTGTATGTCTACAGTATGTCTTTGTGTATGTCTACAGTATGTCTTTGTGTATGGTACAATATATCTACAGCATGTCTACAATATGTCTTTGTGTATGTCTACAGTATGCATTTGTGTATGTCTACAGTATGTGTTTGTGTATATCTACAGTATGTCTTTGTGTATATCTACAGTATGTCTGTGTGTATGTCTTTGTGTATGTCTACAGTATGTCTTTGTGTATGGTACAATATATCTACAATATATCTATAGTATGTCTACAGTATGTCTACAGCATATATTTGTGTATGTCTGCAGCGTGTCTCCTGTAAAAGAACACATAAAACACACACATACAGGTATATATCCCGTTCCCCACTTACACAACCCCTTTGTTATGGCAAGTCTAAATAAGTTAAATGGCTGTGATAGGATACAACTGAGGACGGATCAACAACATTGTAGTTACTCCACAATACTAAGCTAAATGACAGAGTGAAAAGAAGGAAGTCTGTACAGAATACAAATATTCCAAAACATCCATCCTGTTTTCAATAAGGCACTGAAGTAAAACACCAAGACAATTGGAAAATAAATTAACTTTTTGTCCTGAATACAAAGTGTTATGTTTGGGGAAAATACAACACAACACGTCACTGAGTACTGTACTAACCTTCATATATTCAAGCATGGTGGTGGCTGCATCGTCAAATCAAATTGTAATAGTCACATGCGCCGAATACAACAGGTGTAGACCTTACAGTGAAATGCTTACTTATGAGCCCATAACCAACAATGCAGTTAAAAAAAATATGAATAAGAATACGAAATAAAAGTAACAAGTAATTAACGAGCAGCAGTAAAATAACTATAGCGAGACTATATACAGGGGGGTACCGGCACCTTTATTTAACCAGGTAGGCCAATGTAGAAGAGTAGCGAGGCCAAAAAATAGGCCACAGAGGCGAATAATAATTACAATTTAGCATTAATACTGGAGTGCAGATGATGATGTGCAAGTAGAGATACTGGAGTGCTAATGAGCAAGAGGGTAAGTAATAATATGGGGATGAGTTAGTCAGGTTTGATATTTACAGATTGGCTGTGTACAGGCACAGTGATCGGTAAGCTGCTCTGACAGCTGATGCTTTAAGTTAGAGAGGGAGATATAAAACTCCAGCTTCAGAGATTTTTGCAATCCGTTCCAGTCGTTGGCAGCAGAGGACAGGAAGGAAAGGCGGCCAAAGGAGGGTTTGGCTTTTGGGATGACCAGCACAATATACCTGCTGGAGCGCGTGCTATGGGTGGGTGTTGCTATGGTAATCAGTGTGCTGAGATAAGGCAGGGCTTTACCTAGCAAAGACTTAGAGATGTCCTGGAGCCAGTGGGTTTGGCGACGGATATGTAGTGAGGGCCTGCCAACGAGAGCATACAGGTTGCTGTGGTGGGTAGTATATGGGGCTTTGGTGACAAAACGGATGGCACTGTGATAGACTACATAGAGTTTGCTGAGTAGACTGTTGGGGTCTATTTTGTAAATGACATCACCGAAGTCAAAGATCGGTAGGATAGTCAGTTTTACGAGGGTATGTTTGGCGGCATAAGTGAAGGAGGCTTTGTGTAACGAACGTCGTCAAGAGAAAGAGAAGAGGACCAAGGTGCAGCGTGGTAAGTGTACATATTACTTTTAATAAATACGACACTTGAACAAAAATCAAAAAAATGACAAACGAACAGTTCTGCAAGGTATACACACAAAACAGAAAACAACTACCCACAAAAACAGGTGGGAATAGGGTACCGAAGTATGGTTTTCAATCAGAGACAACGGTAGACAGCTGCCTCTGATTGGGAACCATACCAGGCCAAACACATAGAAATACAAAACAAGGACAACATAAAACACCAGACATAGAATGCCCACCCAAACTCACGCCCTGACCAACCAAAAGAAAGACATTAAAAGGATCTCTAAGGTCAGGGCGTGACACTTTGTTGCGAAATAGGAAGCTGATTCTAGATTTAATTTTGGATTGGAGATGCTTAATGTGAGTCTGGAAGGAGAGTTTACAGTCTAACCAGACACCTAGATATTTGTAGTTGTCCACATATTCTAGGTCAGAACCGTCCAGAGTAGTGATGCTATTCGGACGGGAGGGTGTGGGCAGCAATCGGTTGAAGAGCATGCAATCTGGCCCTTCTTTGGACACTGTGTCCTAACTTTGTTTGTTAGGACACAGTGTCCAAAGAAGGGCCAGATGTATACAGAATGGTGTTGTCTGCGTAGAGGTGGATCAGAGAATCACCAGCAGCAAGAGCGACATCATTAATATATACAGAGAAAAGAGTCGGCCCGAGAATTGAACCCTGTGGCACCCCCAGTCGTCCTCCGCCTCCCTCTCTTCCCATCCTCTCGCTATCTCTTTCATCCTGTCTCTTAACTTCCCTCCCGTCATCTCGATTGGCAACATTTGCTCACCTTTTTGTCCCACCATTACAGTGCCTTCGGAAAGTATTCAGACCCCTTGACTTTTTCCATACTTTTTCTAAAATTTATAAAAAATAAAAAATCCTCACCAATCAACACACAATACCCCGTAATGACAAAGAGAAAACAAGTTTTTAAAAATATTTGCAAATATACTGAACCATAAAAACCTTATTTAGATTCAGACTCTTTGCTATGAGACTCGAAATTGAGCTCAGGTACATCCTGTTTCCATTGATTCCCCTTGAGATGTTTCCATAACTGGATTGGAGTCCGCCTGGGGTACAATCAATTGATTGGATATGATTAGGAAATGCACACACCTGTCTATATAAGGTCACACAGTTGACAATGTATGTCAGAGCAAAAACCAAGCCATAAGATCAAAGAAATTATCCGTAGAGCTCCGAGACAAGATTTTGTTGAGGCACAGATCTGGGGAAGGGTACTTCCCGAAGGACAACCCTCTCTGCAACACTCCACCAATCAGGCCTTTATGGTAGAGTGGCCAGATGGAATCCACTCCTCAGTAAAAGGCACATGACAGCCCGCTTGGAGTTTGCCAAAAGGCACCTAAAGACTCTCAGACCATGAGAAACACAATTCTCTGGTCTGATGAAACCAAGAATAAACTCTTTGGCCTGAATGTCAAGCGGCACATCTGGATGAAACCTAGCACCATCCCTACAGTGAAGCATGGTGGTGGTAGCATCATGCTGTGAGGATGTTTTTCGCAGGCAAGGACTGGGAAGGACTAGTCAGGATTGAGGCAAAGATGAACGGAGCAAAGTACAGAGAGATTCTTGATGAAAACCTGCTCCAGAGCTCTCAAGACCTCAGACTGGGGTGAAGGTTCACCTTCCAACAGGACAACGACCCTAAGCACACAGCAAAGACAACGAAGGAGTCGCTTCGGGACAAGTCTCTAAATGTCCTTGAGTGGCCCAGTCAGAGCCCAGACTTAAACATGATCAAACATCTCTGGAGAGACCTGAAAATAGCTGTGCAGCGATGCTCCCCATCCAACATGACTGAGCTTGAGAGGATCTGCAGAAACTCCACAAATACAGGTGTGCCAAGCTTGTAGCGTCATACCGAAGAAGACTTGAGGCCGTAATCGCTGCTAAAAGGTGCAAAACAAAGTACTGAGTAAAGGGTCTGAATAATTGTGTAAATATTATATTTCCATATTTATTTTTAATAAATTAGCAAACATTTTAAAAACCTGTTTTTGCTTTGTCATTATGGGCTATTGTGTGTAGATTGATGAGAGAAAAAATATATATTTTATAAATTTTAGAATAAGGCTGCAACCTAACAAAATGTGGAAAAAGTCAACGGGTCTGAATACTTTCCAAAGTCACTGTATATCACTTTTATCACTAAGGCATTTGTCCCTATAGACACTTAGATAAAGACAGAAAAACTACCCCCCTGACATCAGATCCCATTTGGGGTTTTAGTTCTGAAATCTCATCATCACTAAATGAGGATAAAAGGAAAAAGCTATTTTTACGCAAATCCTGTGTTTTATGGTGCTCTGAATAAAACAGTAGAATGACAGCATGCTAATTGCATGTTGATCGACGTATCTACCGACAAGTTATGATGGCTCTCCTATGTGTTGTTTTTCATGATGTCATCCCCTTTCACTAACTCTTTACGTATCACCCGCTGTCTGTCTTTCAACCATAGATTGTTGTGCTCCAGGCGTCAACATCCATCTAAACATATTGAGTCAAAAGTATGAACGGAAGGCTGTTAGATAAGTGTGAATTCAAGATAAATATGCAATACTTGCATGACAAGCTTAGGCACACAAAAACTTCATCTAGGGACACACACAAACATGCACACACACACACAGGGGTGTAGAGGAAAAACAAGCATTTCTCTTTTTATTTCTCAGCTTCTGAACTCCCTTCCCATCTCTCTCTGACATGAAAGGGTCAGCAATGAGGTTAGAGAGGTGACAGAGGTTACAGAGTCACACTGCTATGTGTCTTATAAGCCCCTATACACCCAGGATCTAGCTCATACAACTTTACACACACACACACACACACACACACACACACACACACACACACACACACACACACACACACACACACACACACACACACACACACACACACACACACACACACACACTCACTCACTCATAGAGCGTAAATGAATTCCAGAGTGTGTTCGTGTGCATTTTGTGGAAATATCCTCTTGGCGTAGCCTCCACCTGTCTCTAAGAGTGCCTCAGAGGGGTTGCTCTGCCTCTGCCAGAACTCCACACCAGAACTCCCCAGAGCTGTGGTGGAGAAAACACGGCCTAGTCTACTCGCAAGCCTGGACCTCGC